>NC_092871.1:88440442-88546630 GCF_032062135.1 Pyxicephalus adspersus
CAAATAAATGAGTTCAGGTGTTTCCTGCGAAGAATGCTGGTAATGCGTCAACACACAGATATATCTCTCTGTTTGAAGAAGCCATTCTCATCCAGGTTTCCGTGAAACCCTGAGGTTCCTCCAGAGGTGGCTAAGAGTTCCTCATACTGTTTGGTGTCCTATATGATGATCCCTGCAAAGCTCTGGGATCAATACCATTTGGTAGAGCCAGCTGAATAGTATTGTTGATCTTTTTTAATAGCCTGTAAAAATGATATTTTAGCCAGCACTGGCGACCACTGTAAAAAACTTGATGGCTCTCAGAAATTGATTCAACAGGAGTTCCCTAAGACCCCCCAGCAAGATGATTTTAATGGTGCTTCCTTGAGAGCTGAAACTTATATGAAGGGTTCCTCATGGGGTATAAAGGTTGAGAAAGGCTCAAATGGAAGGATACAAAAGCTACTGTGGGTTTACCTTTGCAGTACCAGGTCACAGGTTTGAATCTTGGCCAAGACCTGCAAGGTGTTTATTTGTTCTCCTTGAGTTTGTGTGGGTTTCCTCCCACATTCCAAAAAGCGTGCAGTTGGGGTAATTGGCTTTCCCCATATTGACCCTAGACCTTGTGTTAAAAACATATGACTATGGTAGGGACATTAAATTGTGAGCTCCTTTGAGGAAAGTTAGTGATATGACTATGGACTTTGCAAAGTGATGTATAATTTGTTGGCAGTATATCAATACAAGATGATAATAATAATATAGGACAACCACTAACCAGTAGGGATGATGGCTTCTGAGTAAGCTCCCCAGTGGTTGGTAAGGTATACATGGTTCAACATCAATGGATTTTACAAGCTTTAAGGAATATTCACTAAATCTTGAAAACTCTACCTGGGCATATTTGCTCATGTGAATGCTAGTCCTTGGGTATAAACCCCATTCCTACCAAAGCTGTACTTTAATTTAGTGACCTTCCGGTTGGACATTTTATTTGTATTTCCAGCTTTGTTGTTCTAGTACCTGTTCTGTTGCTGGGGTTGTTCCTCTTAAAGAAACCACTTTTGGATGGTAATGTTTGGATCTTGTTGAAATGAATTAATGTAGAGTGTGATATTAGCATTCCCCATATATTTCTAAGAATCATACACATAACGTATCTCTTTATCGTGTGTATATTTACTGGAGATGAACAAACATGCCCAGGTACAATTTGTTCTAGGTTCAGTAAACATTCTTGGAAGCTTGTCAAGCCTATTCAATATGGACCAATGTTTACTTTGCCAACCTATGTGTGGTGTATTCAGTGGGGAGCATTCCTATTGGTTGGTGGTTGTTTGAGGTATATTCAATTTGAAGGTGGTGCTACACAGCCCATGGTAACTTTTGGATACTCTGTTCCTAATGGGCTCCAAGGGGGCTTATATATACAAATATCTAATTTATTATGTGCTTTTGTTATTGTGGCAGTTTGTATTATTACTTTTCTTATTCCAGCATGATTGTGCCCCTGTAGTCAAAGCCAATTCATAAAGGTATACTTTGAACATTTGGGTGTGGAGGACCTCAGAGCTTTGATCTCAACCCTACTTAAAGCAAAACTAAATTCATTGGTGGGTGGTGAGCTTCTGCTATTATCAGCACGTATACACAATATACACCTATGGTACATACTTACCCATGTGCACCCACTCTGCGGCAATGATAAGTCCAGGACCCGTCATTGCTGCACTATCTGGCTCCATCGTGGACTTTCATAGTTGTGCAATCATATTCGGCCATTGGATGGCCACTGATGATGTATATTGTCCCCAGTGGCTAGCTCTGTGTGCACTTTACAGTATAGAGGTTCACCTCCTATGTCAATCAGTTCTACCCCTTGATGACTATTAGGTTTATTAGGTATGTTAAAAACTGCTGGGATGAATTGGAATGGTGAGCCAGGTCTTCTCATCCAACATCAGGACCTGACCACACAAATGGGGTTTCCTACTGATTCCTATAGATACTCTCCAGAATCTGTTGGAAATCCTTCCCAAAAGATTGATGTATGTTTTAGCTACAAAGGGGGCAACCTTATATGAGTAGTCATGGCTTTGGAATGAGATGTCTGAAAAGCTCATATAGATGTCAGATGTCCACAAGAAGAGTGAAGGCTATGAAAGTCACAAAGGTGCAACTCCATATTGATGGTTTGGAGCACTGATTGTGAGCCAGGTCTTCCCATTAAATTTTAGTACTTGACCTAAAAATGGGGGCAAATTCCTAGAGACACCCTCCAAAATCTTGTGGAGTTCCCAGGAGAGCTGATGATATTATAGACAACTCCATTAACATGGTGTTTGTTTTCTGTATGCAATAAAATCTTTGGAATGAATTGGAATGGTGAGCACAATTGTATTCTTCCAGCACGCAAACTAAAGAAGTTGGGTAATCTTAAGGCTCAGGAAGAGTTGGAAGTATCTCCTGGCCAAGGGGATGGAAGAGAGATGACACCAAACATGTCCATTCCATTACAACTGGAGGGCTATAGCTGCCAACCAATTTTCCTGAATGTCCTGAATATCATACAAATACATTGTAGACAATTGTGCTCCTCCAGCCTTGTGGTCACAGGTTTCTGTTGCCCCATGACTGTGCCCCAGGGTACAAAGCCCCTTCCATAAAGACATGGGGTTCACCAGTATGGTGTGGGGGAACTCGTATGTCCTGCACAGAGCCCTGACCTCATCCCTACTGAACACCTTTGTGATGAATTGGAATGGTGGAGGAGTGGACACTGGAGGATTCTACAGCCACAAAGAGGTCAACATCATTTTAATGACCATAGTTTTGGCTAGTTGTAACACCTTTGGGATGGCTTGGAATGGTGAGCCAGGCATTCTCATCCAACTTCTTTACCTGACCTCACCAATGGGGGCCAATCCCACAGACACAATCCAAAATCTTTGTGTGAACTCTTCCAGGGACAGTGAAGGCTATTACAGACGCAACTCTATATTAAAGAATGATTTCTCACAGTCACTCCAAAATCTTGTGGAAAGCCTACCCAGAAAAATGTTACAATAACAAAGGGGTCAACTTTATGTTAATATTGATGGTTTTGTAATGAATTATCTTGCAATCTCATATAAATGTGATGACCAGGTATCTAGAGACCTCCGGCCATATAATGCAAATACTGGGCTTCTAGGATTCAAGGACCTCTGGTGACACAAGGGTAAAACACTTCCGCCCTATCTTGGAAACATATGAAGTTCAAGCAGTTGTGGCCATGATATATTTAAACTGCACTCCCATCTCTGTCATCACTATCTAATTATCCACCACTTTCAGAAAACTACTCAGCCTTGATAGAATACCCTTATTCATGGAGCCAGCTGACCTGTTACTCCAGATACTAGAACGAGTCTGTCATTGTGCCAAAGAAGCACACCTTCTGTGCCTGGCTGAGAGCCTTGGGGGCTCTCAAATTCTTTTTCAATTCATCATGTCCTCTTTTTGTTGCATGCTCTATTAACTATTAGGTCTGCAGGGCCATACAAAGTATAACGTGGGGTTTGCTTGCTGAGCATCTCCGGAATGCTTGATATGAATGCAGGTCCTCCCACACATCCGACCGCATACATATGATACTAATTGATTTTCTCAGAAAAGGTAGGTCACCCTGACCACATGAAGATATTAAAAAATTGAAAAATTCCAACAGGTTAAGAGTCTCCAAGGTCATAAAGAAAAAAATAATGAAACACCAAGTCTGTAGCAGAAATCACATTCAACTTTATGTTCAGCAAAATCATAAAAAGACAAGATGCAGGATGGTTTTACTAGTTTCTACATGACAATTAGATATATCGATCAGTATATAGGTTTACACAAGAACATAAAATTCATATACATTCTTTTTTCTTTAAAAAAATGACAGCAATAACATTCTAAAAATGAATAAAAAAAATATTTTTTTTTTGCATCTTCCTTTTCACATAACAATCATAAGAAAAAAAGCAAATATTCCCCAGTACCTCATCAGCATGACTTTTTTGGTTTAAACCATCCTTGCCAGAGCAAACTAATTATCTAAGTAGCAGCAAAAAGGTGGTTAAAGGCAGAAGATCAGAAGAGGCCTTGTGGCACCGGCATCTGAAGCATCAGATCTGTCAGTCTTTGTTCCCTGGGAAGCAGGAACCAAGCACTAATACAAAGTGTCCCTTAAAACATGAGCTTATGATGGCTGTTGTAACATTTGCAGTGATTACATACATTACGCAACACATTATATGGCCAGAAGTTGATAGACACCTCACCATCACACCAATAATATATGGCTAAAGGCAAGTGGACTACCCACCTCAAAATGACTGGGTTCAGGGGTTTTCAGGGAAGGGTACTGTTCATATAACATTTTAGATAACTGTGCACACCTAACCAGTTTGGTGAAGAGCCTTTTTTGAAGACCTTATGACTGTACCCTTGTGTACAAAGCCAGCTCCATAAAGCCATAGGGTCACCAGTTTGGACGAACTCGAGTGTCCTGCACAGAGCCCGGCCCTTAACCCTACTGAACACCTTTGGGATGAATTGGAATTGTGAGCCAGGACTTGTCATCCAACATTAGTACCTGACCTTATTTTGCATTAACAGACTCCAATATCTTCTGGGGATCTTTCCCAGAAAATTGGAGTCTATGACAGCCTCAAAGCGGGGCCAATCTATATCAATGGTTTGGAACACTGATTGTGAGCAAGGTCTTCCAACATCGGTACCCAACCTGACAAATGGGGGCAAATTCCTATGGACACCCTCCAAAATCTGGTGGAAAGCCTCCCCAGAACAGTGGAGGATGGTATAGCTACAAAGGGGACAACTTTTAGAATGGGCCATGTTTTAGAATGGGATGTGTGAAAAGCTCATATAGATGTGGTGGCCAGGTGTCCACAAGAAGGATGAAGGCTATAATAGTCACAAAGGGGCAACTCTATATTGATGGTTTGGAGCACTGACTATGACCCAGGTTTGCCCATCCAACATCAGTATCTAAACTTACAAATGGGACTAAAGTCCCACAGACACACTCTAATATCTTCTGGGAAGAAGAAAAGAGGCTATGACAGCCACAAAAGGGGCTGAAAACTCCATATTTATGGTTTGCAATACTGTAAGCCAGTTCTTTTTTTCCAACATCAGAACCTGATCTCACAAAGAGGGCCAATTCCCACACCTTCCAAAATTTCATAGAAAGTCTTCCCAGGAGAGCTGAGGATATTATATGGGGGCTACTCCATGGCCATGGTTTTGGGTTTCCTAAGGAGTTCATACAATAGTCAGATGTTTGGACACTTTTGGCCATATAGTGTATGTGGATTGTCATTCTTAATGCTCGTACATTTCCAATGCCCAATGGACCACCATAGGAGGAAGATTAAGGCACTGCCCTGTTCTGGTGTCCATTAAAATGATGGTTAAAAGCCATACATTATGTAGAAAGCACAGCATTCAAATCGGTTTCATTTGTTTCAAACCCTTTCACTACGCAAAACAAATTACCTGACAACTGGATAGTACTGATTTGTTCCAGGTCTGTGTATCACAGGTAAAAATATAGACAAGATAGGTAGTTTCAGAGGTCCCCATGAACTGATGTGGGGAATATTGTCAGGTAGATAAAAGGCAACGTATACTGTGTAACACAAGTATCGTGCAAAATGGTTTAAACCTTATAACAAATTGCCCGGAGCTACGCAACCCAGAGTAAGCAGTGGGCTAGACATGACCCTGGTAAGCTTCCAGCAGCACATGTTCCAATGAAGGAATATAATTGGCTGCTGAAACCTTGTAGCAAAATGATAAAAATGCTTTTATATATATTTACATCTTAGGTAGTTATTTGGCACTGTGAGGCTTTCATGAATATCACAAAGCAAAGCAGAAATAAAAGGCAATGATTAACAACTTTTATTTTAGAGCGTGTTACTTAAAAAGGTAGACAGGTAGGTGGTGTTTTAAGTACTCATAGCATCATATGTACCATGTTTTTACCAACTCGTGTAAAACTGCTTTATCTCCATGAGCTGTGTATGACCCTTCGGGGCTTTATTATAACACTTGTTCTATTAGGCATAGCTGCAACTCACATGTTTCCCAGGATCCAGACCAGGGGTGGGTACCGATTTATAAAATATACATGAAATTCAAGGTGATATTATGTTTTTCTAGTGTGTCAGCATTGTGGGATCTCCTGGAAGGACTGAGCTAGGAGATTTGGGGGTCCTAAGCAGAGATGCTTTACCATTAAGCCATCAATCAGAGCAAGACCAACAGTCTGCAATACTTACTGGGTGTTTTAATGGTATCTGCTCCTAGTTTAGACTCGCTATCACCGTGTGATGACTTCCAGAACCAACCTAGCTTGAAGCTCTTGTCATGTACTAAATGAGCCAGAAAAGAACCTAATGTTTTTTAAGAAGACCCAACTTTCACTATGACCATGGAAGGGCAAACTTTGATACCTGTGGGCTGTCAAAAATGGATCGTTCTCCATCATTGTGAGCTTGCAGCCTAACTGAGATCCAAAGCCCAATTGACCTAATCCTATTTACAAGATGCTCGATAAATATTAGCTTAACAATTGAGAGAAGTATTATTATTGGCTATTTAAACAGCCAAAGAAGTGGAGGTCACAATGACATAGCAATGCACTTTCAGTGTAATATTAGCAATGTAAAATGCTACAACTAGTAAAAAAAAAAAAAACTCATGTAAAAAAACACTTCCCACGAATGACGATATTCCTGTACAAAATGTTATTGACAAAACTGGATAAAATAACATCATCAAAACAACCTTGAAGAATTCCCAAATATCATCTACAAAGAGAGCATGTTTTCAGAATTTCATGCAAAGGTTTGGGGTTTAGTAAGGACAATGACTCATAGAATTGCTGAGTACAAAAGGGCTCACATACAATATTGAAAACTAGGAGGATCTCTTTATGTTGTATCATTGATTAAATGTATAATGAGAAATAGAAAACCTTGGCACCAAAAGGAAGGATTGTAGGAACATATTGAAAAGTTTATAGTTCTTACAGAACCATCTTTTTGTTACCTCCTTAAAAACTCTTTGAATCGTCATATTTATAATAAAAAATGCACTCTATGACCAAAAGTTTTTGGACCTTTTAATTCTCCATCATACAAAGACAATTTAGGTAACTGTGCGCTTCCAGCCTTGTGGTCACAGTTGGGTGAAGACCCTTTTCTGTTCCCCCATGACTGTGCCCCGGGGTACAAAGCCAGCTCCATAAAGACATGGGGTCACCAGTTTGGGGGAGACCCTTTTCTGTTGCCCCATTGTTGCCATCCTGTGTACAAAGCCAGCTCCATAAAGACATTGTGTCACCAGTCTAATATGGGAGAAAGAACCAGGGCACAGTCTTGACCCCAACCCAACTATAAACACCAACAGGAAATATATTACCAATGTTGAGGAAGGTCCCAATCTTCTTCAACAGCTCACCTCCTAAATGGGCACCAACTCCAATCAACACTCCACAATCCCATGGAAACCCTTCCCAGAAGAGTAAATGCAAAAAAAAAAAAATTGGGGAGAGGGTTGACTCCATATGAATGTCTATGGTGTACAAAGCCAGCTTCAAAAAGACATTGTGTCACCAGTTTGGGTTAGATACTTTTATGTTCCCTCCATGACTGTACAAAACCAACTTTATAAAGATATGGGGTCTCAAGTCTGATAAGGAGAAACAAGGGCACAGTCTTTACCCCAACCCTACTAAACACCCACGGGAAATACTGGATCACCAATGATGAGAAAGATCTCATTCTTCCTCAGTAGCTGACTTCCTAAATGGACAAAAACCCCCAATGACACTCCAGCTTGGTAAATACAAATTATAAATATGGGAGAGGGTTGATTCCATATTAATGCCCATGGTAAGGGAATGCAAATAACTTATATACTTTAGATCAGACGGTCCACAAACCTTTGGCCATATTGGGTTTACTAGTGCATCTACCCTGCAGACCCAACTTCTCTCATCTTAAAATATTTCATGAACATCTAGAACTCATCTGCTACCTTCAAAAAGAAATCAATAGTGCAAATTAATCATTGCAGGAACTCTACTATCTTTAATCGCACTTAGCTTTGTTTCTGATCATATAAAAGCTTTGTAGATACATAATATATAATATGATTTTTAATAAAGTTAAATGATAAAGCTTGATTCAATTTGTCATAAAAATGTCTGCAAGCACATGATCGGCTTATCACAAAAACAAAAATGTTTTCATGCTGATTTTTGAAGGTTGCACACTGTGATATTCCCAAGAAGTATGTCTGTCCTGGCAAGAGATATAAAGCTTACAAAACCTTACAAAAGCAAAAAAAAAAGCTAAATTGGCCAATCATACATTCAAGTAAAACTTGCTCCAAAGTAGCCTCATTATATAATTACAATGACTACATTTTTAACATCTGGATTGACCTATAACTGGCTCTGATAAAGGAATATCTTACACATTCCACAAACACAACCAGACTTTTCTCAGGCTACACTTTACTTATCTGTTCTAATTGCACAAGTGACCTGTTGTGTCTGTTGTAGAAATCAACTCTTTGTGCAAAATGTCATCCTAAGCAATTTGGCTGCCCTGGTGGGAAAAAAAAGTCACAGTAGATGCTTGAAAATCTGGGTTAATTAGAGCAATTTAATGCTTCTTCTGATTCTTTGGGCTTTCCTGTTCAGTAACAGTTTAGGAAAAGTGAAAATGTAAGTACAATGTGGAATTCTTTTTGAGAATATTGGAAATGCAAACAATAAATCTTCATGCAAACAGTGCCTAAGGATAAAGGGGAAATGTTTGAACAAACGGCATAAAAATATGGAGTATTTAAAATACATTTTCCACCTCTTCAGATTCATGAAATTGGACAGATTAGGTTGAAAATAAAAAGTGCTTATAGAAAATGCTGGTGTTTTATTCATCATATATGGAAGGTTGGGTGTTTATTTTACCATTGACGTCATGCCAAAGTCAAAAGAGCTCTCAATGGCCCTCAGAAAAAAAGGTGAAAAAGATGGCCGAATTATCTGCACTCAACATCCCAACAGATGATTGCTTGATGCTAAAAAGAGGTAAAAGAAGTCTCCAAAAACCCCAAAAATTATATCACAGGATGTGAAGCTAACTTTTTTGCAACTGTTGGTATCTAAGAGCACCTACAGCTCAAAGAAGATTGCATCGATTTGCGCTGTTCAAGGAAAAAGCCAAAAAGAAAATTGGAGCAGTGCAGTTTGCCGTGGGACGTATAGAGAAAATTGCTTGTTGCCAGCCTCAGATCAGTTAAATAACAGATAAGACAAGGCTAAAGAACTTTTTAAGGCAAATGTGAACAATTATTTACTTTCATAGTGAAGTGTATACAACATTTATATTTGGTATGGTGAAATTGTGCCACAAGGATGCTAAACATAAAAAAATGCTATTGCCACAATAAGAAATAACGATGAAGTCCAAAAAGCAGTTGTTCCGGTCCCAACGCATTTCAGTTATTGGGAGGAAGAAACGTATAATTTACAATAACTGTTAATCTTTTTGAAATTACAAAAATAGGACATTCATGCCAAAGAGGGAGGTAGGTATATAAATGTCCCTATGGTGCAAATAAAGGGGTATTTGTAGTTTTTTTGGAGAGTTCTCAGAAACCAAAAAAGCTATGGGAGTTCCACTGTGGTGACCGGTAGGGAAACAAGCTTCTCCCTGTATATCCAAATGTATAGGGGCAGCTTGTTTGGGCAGCCTAGGTCCGTCCTAAGTAGAGGGGCAGCATGTAGATTTTAGGTTTCTACCTCCCTTGAGGAAGCCAATAAAGGCAAAACGTGTCGAGCACACAAGTCTGCTATCTTTTTTTCAACTTTTCTTTTCAATCTTATTGCTGGAATAGCATTTTTATATTTTGTGGCATGTCACCATAGCGATTGATAATTTTGTATATATTTCACTATGTAAATAAATAATTGTTACATTTGCCTTTAAAAGCCCCCTATGTTCTTTGGTCTTGTCTAATCTGGGATTTAACTGATCTGGGACTGGCAACAATCAATTTTCAATGAATATGAACAAAGGGGAAATACAATTTACTACTTGATAGTACTTAGTTACATGCAACAGGACCTTTTCATATCATGGCCAACATTAGGGGGCCTTAAGAAGCCCCTTATGTTCCTTTGCCCTGTCTTATCTGTGATGTGACTAAGTATTACTAATTACATCATCATCCTGGATAAAACTTTAGGAAAACAAGGACAAAAGAGCTGACTGACCATAGGAACAGTAGACATATTTGGCGGAAAACACTATTAAGAAAATCAGACTTTGCTACTTAAGCATCTGGGAATCCTCCACCCATTGGGCCAGCTATGAATTCGGCATCATATCAGAGTGTACTTGAAATGAATTTGAAGCCCCTTGTTTGAAAGCTAAGGCTAACAAATCCACCAAAAAACAAATCAAAAAGAAAAAATGGAGAGTTAAAGCTTGGCCTAATAAAAGACCTGAGATTGGTCATAGGGGAGGAAAGCTAATGAAAGGCCTAATCTAAATCCCATTGAAATGTTGTGGTGGGATTTGGAATGGGCAGATTGTTAAATTAAAACATTTGCATGGAGGAGTGGTAAAAAATGTATGCCAAGTTCATTGTCGCTGTTATTGTTTAGTGGATCAAATAGTGAAAATGTAATTTTATGTAATGTGTTTTAGCAAGTATTTCGCCTTTATCTGTGGGCACTGCTTAATGGTTTTAATGGGTCTAATGCTTGCATGTAGGAAAAGTCGATTATGTCCATGGAATAAGTTTTCACAAAACTATAAATCCATTTTTTGTTTCTTGATGGCAATGGCTGTGAGTAGGGACTTAGGGATGGATTTATTAGTCCCCCCAAGACTGGAGACTGGACTACACTTTCATCAAAGTGGAATGGGTTTCCTAAAAGTGTCAAAGTATATCTATCTTCTTAGTGTCCAAGGATGAAAGCATGCAAAGCAATAGATATAAAGTCCAGACTTCAGTTTAAAAAAAGGCTGACACATTTTGGGGGTAAATGCCCTCTTTATCAGGGCTTAGTGCCATTACATATAACATATACTGGACATAAAGAACTGGAGGGATCCGAAGGTTAATAAGTATAATCTTTCCAGAGCTCCAGATCACCTGGTATTTTAAAAGATCAACCACCCCAACTTCTACATTCTACACAATAAAACCTCACAGAGGTTCTAAACCACCCCACCCCACCTACAAAAAGTTTTGTCTCTGAATATACTTTTATCTTGGTAAATGATTATTGGGCCTAAAAGACTTAAAGTGCTTTGTTTTGTATCAAAATCTTTTTTTAAGGAAAAAAATATATAAATTTAAATTTTAAAGGTTAGAATCGCCAGAAAATGGCCACAAATATATTCCTATAGTGCAAATTTACCCCCTCGAGGACAACAGTAGTACTATAGTGCTTTTTTGGTGGTCTTTGTTAACCCTTAATCAGTCTAAGTTTAATCAACAGTCTGCCACCAAAACATATACTGGTAAAATATATATATCATTAATAAACTATGGTCATTTCTCAATATAGAACTATGTTTAGGAAAAGTATAATGAAGAAAAAATAGTAATGCATACAAAAGTACAGCAACCCCCCATCCCCTTTAATCCCTAGCTGATTATAAAATGGGCATAAAGGTTCCAGCACTGCCATCCTCTTCAACCATAAAGCTGGCTCTGGTTGTAAAAAATAGTAAATTTTGGCCCGATCAGATCTCGCGGTGCATTGCAGCTCACCTTTCGGCTCCGGTTGCCCCCCCCGGCTTCTTTTATATGGATAAAGGATTACATTGGGCTGATACCAAGAGAAAGGGGCTCATTTATAAAGAAGTGGGTATCTGATAAATACTTATTATGTGATAATAATGTCTCATTCCCAATTTTATGAACAGGAAAATCAGAACTGTGCCATTATAACGTTTCTGGTGAAACACTGACTTGCCCTTTGATAGATGGCTGCATTTGAAATGCATTTCATAATTTTTACTGATCTCATTTGCAATAGAATATCTTCCTTGGAACTATTTAGGAAAATCTTGAAAGTTCGAAGAACATAAATGCGTAAAGAATGAGTGAAGGAACCCAATGCACCATTGCATAATCAAATTGTAGGTGCAGAACAATCATTGCTGTATCAGAGATGCTGCCTAATACACAAAATACAGACTCCCTGAAACTTATATCTACGTAGTGCTGGGTTTAGTGCAAAACTATGGTACGTAACCATTGGTTGAAAAATCTTTACATATAATGGTATTGAAGATAATAACATCACAAGGTAAAATGGATTAGTATCCCCCCCAATCCCATTGGAATTGATTACCATAGTTCATGCTTTTAAACCCACATATAGTTATATATACTTTTTGCTTTGAAGTGGATTCAGGTTAGTGCAAATATATTCTCTTAATTAGCCCCATTGACCCGTAAAGAAACCACTTATTACCACCATCGGTAAAGGTTCAAAATAGAAGGTTCTCCACTATATGGTTACAAGAATGTGGACACCTTTCCAAAATTATTCACTTTTACAATGCCAGTTTGGTGTGGGGAAACTTGGAAGTCCTATTCTCAACCCTACTGAACACCTTTGGGATGAAACTGAATGGTGAGCCAATTCTTCTCATCCAACAGTAGACTTGTCCAACAAAAGCTTGAGGAGCCTTCTCAGAGGAGTAAAGAATGGAATAGTGGGGCACCTTCACATTTAAAGCCAATAAATGGGGAAGGGGGGGGGTTACTTTATAATAATGGTCATGAAAGAGTGGGGGTGTAGGGTACTTCATATTATGAGCCACAGTTTTGGAATGGGATGTCCAACAAATTCATGATGGTCAACCTTGTCCTTTAGGATTTCCATTTACAATCCATGCTGCCTTAGCAGTCACATTATCATGGACAGGTAGGGGTCGTATATACATTTGCAGAGGATATCCTGTAATAAAAACACATGGGGACCCAGTTGTGGTCCTTGGCTGCTGCTGCTTGGATGACAATGACAAGATCCTGAATCAGATTACTTATTTTGAGGAATAATGTGAGCAGAATCTGGAACCAATAACAGGAAGTCTTAGATCCCAAAAATGATAACTACATCCAACGTGTTTGGGGCAACAGGCCTGCCCAATGCCATTGTAAAGATACAAGGAAAAACTGAAATTGTTGTCTCATCTTGGGACATTGATGACTGCACTATACCAGGGTTATCCAGTCCTCATGGACTACAAACCGACCTGAATTTTCTGAATCCGTCTAAAACATACTAAAATTACTGTTGTCTGTTAGAGAACTCTGATAAATGAGTGCAGATCCTGGCCCTCAAAGACAATAGCCCTTTAGTGTACATTCAAGCCTCAAAAGAAAACACTTGGCTGTTCACCTGAAACATGTTGGTTGTATTGATTACTTTTCAAGAAATAGACACAAATTATTGGTCAGAAGGCTTCCTGCTATTAGTTGCTCCTCACCCAACCTGGTATGGTCAAATGTCCACACACCTTGGGCCATATAGTGTAGTTGGGGATTGGTAAACCACATGGTGGGTTTCTATTAAAGATACAAAAGGATTTAAAATATTTGCTATAAATATTAAGATTGGCTCTATAGAAATATACATTTTCTGATATAAGCTGAACAAGAAATATATTGAAAATGTTGAAACTTTTGGTATATCCTAATAATGCATGCTATATGCAGGAAAATAAAAGCTGCTAGAAGCCTAGGTGTGCAGTATAGAATTTCAGAGAGCACTTGTTCACTGGGTAGAGAATTGGGAACCTGGAATAGACCCTTCTTCAACTTTCATGGAGCTGATTTTATTCCTTAGGCAGCCATGAGCAGTCGTTTAAATGCCTCTCATCTCCCTATCCCTCCCCGCCATCAGAGTCAGCAAGAAAACTCTTAATTATATGTACAGCTGTGCTCCTCAATCAGAGGGTCATGTATCCAAAGTGCTGTTTTGTTGCCGGCTGAAGTACTCAATCACCCGTTTGGCTTGTGATTTAGACCCGACATTTCCTGGCTGGTACACAAGAGCACATAATCAACATTAAATCTAACATGGGAAATAACCAAGTCCTTGCCATGTTGCCTAGGCTCTGCAGCCAGAAAAACATTATTTTGGTATAGAGTTCTGTGTAGACTTAATGTATCCGGTCAAAGAAAAAAAAAAAATAGTTATCTCCACAAGACATAATTATTTTCTCACGTTTTGTCTCTTTAAATATGCTGCAAATACAGAAAGATACCAACCAGAAATCCAATGAGCTCTGAGCTTCCTGTAGAGGGCTGACAACGGTGCCGAAATTCCAAGCAGTGTGGTCAACCCTGTTCAGGTCTCTTTTGCAGACCTTTATGACACTCTTACCCCGCTACTTATCTATATACCACAAGAGAAGTTGGGTTCAGTAGTCCAGGAAGAAGAACCGACCACTGCTTGGCATTATAGGACATCTAAGAGTTGTTGGCTCTCTAAAGGAAGCTATAAACCCACAAAATTTCTAGCAGGGCCACCAGTTATTTTTCTATATTTGTTGCTTTTTTAAAGAGACGCCGTTTGTGTTGTCAAACACCATACAAGCCGTGTATTTTATCCATATCCCAGCATCTCTTCTTACATTGGGTACATAACTCTGTATAAACTGCCATATAGGATAATGAGCATATTGGTATAATGTGTAGAAACACTTCCGTATTTCTGATTTCCCCCAGAAAATCACATTTTGAAACTGAAGTACTCCAAAAGCAATAAAGCACTGTAGTCTGCTAGTAAAAACCATAATGGTACCCCCTGTGTGTCCTCCTGTGGGTCGGTCACATGGCACACGCATAGCATGTGGTTTGCATGACATTCGTCCTGCGCACAAACATGCGATCGTGCCTTTCTGACATAACACAGTAAAAACTGGAGGCAATGTCCATTTTGCATATCTGTACACGGTGACCCTTAAGGCACACTGCATGGGTAAGGGAAGCAGCCCACAGAGGGCCCTTCATGAACTGTGGAAGTAGAGGGGCTTGACTCTTCCAGACAGGATCTTGGGGACTTGGACAGAAATAATCTCAGACATCATCTCAGGAAAATCCACGCTCACCATCTGAGCCTTCACAAATAGGTCAAATGTAAACTGGTGCAGCTCACGAGCAATCTAAAACAAAAATGAGAACATTTTAGACATGAAAGCTCAATAGAAAAAAAGGTTTCCATGAGATAACAGGCTGAAAAAAACCATGCAAGCCTTGTGGTAAGCCGATTTGGAAGTTTGTGTGTGTGTGTGCTGGGAAGAGTGCAGATAGCATTTCTGAAAATAAACTACATTCACATGAAGAATGAGTTATCATATGACTATAACCACATGATTAGTCCAAAATTGTTGCATGAAACTGCATTAAAAGGTCATGGTGGAAGCATGCCTGGTGATTGATGAGCTTGGATAAAAGCTGTAGAAACAAATTATAACATGCTTCATCTGACATCAATATCTCATTCACAAATCAGATGAAAGGAGCAATGTGTTTATGTAATACTGCATTCTAAAAAACTGCTTGTGGCCATAGAGACAACTAGGTTTGTTAACTCGGAGACTGTGGACACTTGACCATGTCTTGAGGAGTTCGGGTGTCCCTAGAGAAGGGTTCTTTTAACACAACATGCAAATACATTGCAGACAATTGCAGCCTTGTGGTCACATTTTGGTGAGAACCCTTTTCTGTTCCCCCATGACTGTGCCCCGGGGTACAAAGCCAGCTCCATAAAGACATGGGGTCACCAGTTTGGTGTGGAGGAACTCCAGTGTCCTGCACAGAGCCCTGACCTCATCCCTACTGAACACCTTTGGGTCTAATTGGAATTCAAGCATCCTGCACAGATCCCTGACCTGAAACCTATTAAACACCATTGGGATAAACAGGAATGGTGAGCCAGGTTTTGCCAGTGTCCTGCACAGATTTTAATTTATCCAAGCCCCCAGCCATGATTTCTATAATGTAGCTCAGAAGCTAGGGTCGAAGCGGAAGCCACAGGAAAAGAAAAAAACACTGAACCAACAGACTAATGGTCTACCATTTTTGATGGCCATTCAGAACCAAAAGGCTCTGGAAACCCAATTCCTTTGTGGTTCACAGTTTGACAAGGAAGCTAGAACTAGAGATAGATGAACATGTCAAGGTTTTGTAAACAAGATAGGGGAGTTGGAAGCCTTAATGAGTGAATTATGACTTAGTTGGTATTGCTGAATCCTGGCTTTGTTCTTCACATGACTGGGCTGTCAATATTCCTGGGTATACTCTCTTTCCTAAAGACAAAGTCAAACAAAAGGGTGGTAGTGTCTGTATGTGAGAAGTGATCTAAAAGTGAATGTGAAAGAAGAAATTGTGGATGGAACAAATGATGAGGTTGAGGCATTATGGGTGGAGGTGAATGTGGGGGTGAATAACACACAACTAATGATTGGAGTCTGCTATAGCGCCCCCCAATGCTAAGGAAGAAATAGAAAATCAACTACTAGCACAGATAGAAAAAGCAGCAAAAAGTGGAAATGTTTTAATCATGGGAGATTCCAACTACCCTGACACTGACTGGAGTAATGACAATACAGGAACAGCAAAAGGGAGGAAATTTGTGAATGTATTACAAGATAATTTTATGGTACAGTTTATAGAAGCCCCAACTAGAAATGATACTCTGCTGGACCTAGTTCTTTCTAACAATGCAGAGCTTATACCAAATGTGCAAATAAAAGAGAATCTGGGTAGCAGTGACCATAATATGATTTCATTTAATGTAAGCTGTAATCAGGAAGCAAAAACAGGAAAGATAAAAACATTTCATTATAAGAGAGCAAATTTTCCATTAATAAGGGCGACTCTCTGTGACTTGGACTGGGAAACAATATTGTCCTCAAAGAACACAGAACAGAAATGGGAATGTTACAAGTCTGTTCTACAAAAGCAAACTGATAAATATATTCCAATGGGTAATAAGTTTAAGAGGCTAAAATTAAAACCTATGTGGCTCACAGCTGATGTTAAAAAAGCCATAAGGAACAAGAAAAGGGCATTCCAAAAATATAAAAATGAAGGATCACCTTCATCATCATCAAAGAGCTGAGCTCAGTTATTGCAAAGCCATTATTTCTAATTTTTAGAGACTCTTTAGTCACTGGCAAGGTACTGATGGATTGGCATAAGGGCAATGTGGTTCCTATCTTCAAAATGGGGAGCAAAGTGATTACCAGGTAACTACAGACCTGTTAGTTTAACGTCCATAGTTGGAAAGGTCCTAGAAAGTTTCATAAAGAACCACATAGAGGAGTTTCTGCTAGAAAATAATATTATAAGTGATAGTCAGCATGGCTTCAAGAAAGACAGAAGTTGTCAAACAAATTTACTCTCTTTTTATGAGGAAGTAAGTAAACAGGTAGACAGTGGAGTAGCAGTTGATATAGTGTACTTGGACTTTGCTAAAGCATGTGACACTGTACCCCACAGACAGTTAATATGCAAATTAGGGTCAATAGGTTTAGAAAAGTCAATCTGTAAATGGATAGAGAACTGGCTTAGAGATCGCATCCAGAGAGTTGTCATTAATGATTCATACTCTGAACGGTGTGAGGGTATTAGTGGTGTACCCCAGGGTTCAGTGTTGGGACCTTTACTGTGTAACATCTTTATAAATGATATAGAGTTTGGGATTTCTGTGTTTGCAGATGACACCAAACTATGTCATGGAATTAAGTCCATACAGGATGTCTATAATCTACAAGCAGACCTGGATGTACTGTGTGATTGGGCAGCCAAGTGGCAAATGACATTTAATATAGATAAATATAAAGTTATGTACTTGGGGGGTAACAACATGCATGCTTCATACTGTCTAGGGGGAATAAATTTAGGGGAGTCAGAAATAGAAAAGGATCTGGGAGTTCTGGTAGATCATAGACTTAATAACAGCATGCAATGCCAAGCTGCAATATATAAAGCTAGTAAAGTACTTTCTTGTAATAAAAGAGGAATAGACTGCAGAGATGGAGACATAATCCTGTACAAAGCATTGGTCACACCACATCTGGAATATGCAGTCCAGGTTTGGGCCCCAGTACACATAAAGGACATTGTGGGATTGGACAGAGTGCAGGGAAGGGCAACTAAACTAATAAAAGGAATGGAGGAGCTCCGCTATGAGGAGAAATTAGCTGAACTGAATCTATTCTCCCTTGAGAAGAGACGTATAAGAGGGGGATATGATCACCCTGTATAAATATATAAATGGTCTGTATAGAGAACTCTCTTCCCAAATATTCACTTTGAGATCATTACAAAGCACAAGGGGGCGCTCTTTGCATCTGGAGTAAAGAAGTTTAAGCTCCGGATAAGGAAGGGATTCTTCACTGTAAGGTGTGTGATAATGTGGAATCGGCTCCCTCAGGAAGTAGTTTCAGCAACTACTATAGATTGCTTTAAGAAAAAGCTGGATGATTTCTAGAAGCACAGAATATAACTGGGGATTAAGGATTTATAGTAAAGATAACAGAGACTGTTGATCCAGGGAAGATCCGATTGCCTCATGGAATCAGGAAGGATTTTTTTTCCCTGTTGAAGCAAATTGTACCCGGGGTTTTTTTTTGCCTTCCTCTGGACCAATTATGTCTTATAGGGTTTTATATCTGGGATATGTTTATTTCCCTAGTGGTTGAACATGATGGATTTATGTCTTTTTTCAACCTACTACGTAACTATGTACTATTTTTTACTAACCTACTATGTAACGTGGTGTCACCAGTTTGGTGTGAAGAAACTCGAGTGTCCTGCACAGAGCCCTGACCTCAACCCTACTGAACAACTTTGAATATCTTTGGAATGGTGAGCCGGGTCTTCTCATCCAACATCAACACCTGACCTCACAAATGGGCACAAAGACACCCTTCAAAATCTTTGGGAAAGCCAGAAAAATGGAGGATGTTGTAGGCTCTAAAGAGGGCTTACCCCATAAAGACATGATGTCACCAGTTGGGTGGGCAGAATTCGAGTGTTCTGCAAAGAGCCCTGACCTCAACCCTACTGAACACCTTTGGGATAAATCGGAATGCTGAGCCAGATCTTCCATCTAATATCAGCATCTGATCTCACAAATCAGGGAATGTCCCCACACTCTCCAAAATCTTGTTGAATGACTTCCCAGAAGAGGTGTTTAAGCCATTCCCTGTTGATGGCCATTATTGTGTAATGAGAATTTCATTAAGCTGATTTACCTTTCCAAGACGGAGAAGATAGACTATCATGGGAGAATCTGGGTGATCCAAAAACATTAAATGGATCTGCTCTAGGATTGAGAACATTTGCCAATAGCAAATGATTTTAAAATTTTATTTCCAGTTTGTTGGATCTCCCAGGTTCTCCCTTGAAAGTCTATCTTCTCCTATCTTGGAGAAATTAAATAAATCAGTCCCATTGTGTATCTGTTGTTGCAGTGTAATAATCAATTCTGGTTCCAACCTACTACAGAGCTGATAAAGAATTTTTAGATAGGAATCCTCACTCACAGGCTGCACAGAATCCAAAAGTTTGGTAAGTTGGAAAAACCGCCGCGAGCTTGAAGCTGGGTTGTTCCTTTTGCAGGAGATGACGCGATCGAGTTCCTTAATGTAATTCATCCGCAGCTCATCAAAGCACTTCTGATCCTTCAGACCTTCCACAGGAACTGAAAACAAGTGAGAACACAATATATATTAGGTGAAAAAGTCAGTGGTGACATTGCTTCATCCGGGGGCCACTGTTGACATTGGGATAAAACTCGCGGGCCATAATACAAATAAACATTATAGATGTATGTTTAAACAAGAATAGTTTAATTTAAAATGAAATAAAATTGAAATGTTTCTAGTTACCATAACATACATACACCAAATATAAGGGATGACAAATCAAGAATCTCTGCAATAAATACTTCTTGGATCATCTTCAGGGCCCTACATTTCCCTGTTCCAGAGAAATTAAGGTTCAGAAAAGGTAAGTGGCCAGCTTTATCTGACGGGGTAGCACTTTATGATAGGTATAGTTTTTGTGATGTAATGGCACTGCAGCAATAAAATTTTAGGAGCAGGTTAGCCAAAAGAGTTCCCTTCCCCCTTTTCCTACATTTTAATATAATATATAAAGGGGAAATAATAAAAAATAATATATAAAGCGGAGCTATAGCTATATTAAAATGTGCCTATAGCTCCCCTTTCAGCAGAAATTGGGATTTAAAGAACTTAAGTGGACATTTATATGTGACAGGGCACCATGGTATGGTAGGAGTGATACATTTTTTGTGTGTGGGGGGTTAGCCACAAGAGCCCCCATTTATCATATAATTTATATGTGACAGGGCACCATGGTATGGTAGGATACAATTTTAATGAGGGGGGGGGGGGGTAGTCCCCCACTTATCCTACATTTCCCTTCCTCTACTGTTAAAGAGATATTAGGGTTCACAGAAGGAAAGTGTCCAGAGTGTCCAGTATATAGTTTTTCTTATCTTAAGATGGCGCAGTAGTGATGACATTTTAGGAGTTGGCCACAAGAGTCCTGTGTTTGCAGTTACATTTCCCTTTTCTACAGAGTCATTGGGGTTCATGGAGAGTAAGGGGTAGCTATGTGTGACAGGTAGCATGACATGATGGGTGTAACATTTTAATGGGGAAGGTGGGGGACAAAAGAAGTTTCCTATTGGCTTCAACATTTCCAATTGTCAACATCTCTCTGTTCCAGAGATATTGGAGTTCACAGAATGTAAGTGTCCAGTTAAGTGTCACAGGCAGCTCACCTGAGACAGAAATGGGAAACAAATGAGTTAGGGAATTCTAAAGGGTACTGATGAAGGGAATGTGGAATGCCACCCATTGTGGAATATCACCCATCACCTCAAAGTACTAAAAAAGTCTGATCCCTTTCAGAGAGACCTGAACAGCCTTGCCTAAATCACAACAAAAGAGCTGCTTTGGGGAGTTCCTATGTTGTAATTGTAAAATGTGGCCTCAACCCTACCGACTTTATTCCATAAAGGGTACGATAATACAAAGAAGGCTTGGAATGTTTCTAAGACATCATCAAGAGGCCCACAAAGCATTAAATGCAAATTGCAGATTAGCAATCTTCTTGGATTTAGAGCACTTAGCTCTCCTCATGTTCTACAGTATGGCACGGTGATGTCTCCCACATTTCTTGGAAGTATGGGAAGCCGGGGTGATGGTATTTTTTTTATTTCTTTCAGGGGCTGTATTTTTGGTACCTTTTCGTAAAAGTGGTGTTGACTTGACCTCAACCCTATTGAATTTATTTGGGTCTAGGGTGAGCCAGGTCTTGCCAGTGTCCTGCATGGAGCCGAATTAACCCAAGCCTTGACCATCATTAGTATAATACAGCTCGGGCCTCAGGAAAAGGAAGAACACAGAACCAACATCTCATTGGTCTACTTTTTTGGTCTTTCCACCCAGCCGTTTTTTGAGATGTCAAGGTTCCTAAAAGACATGTGGTCCATCTATATTGACCTTTCATTGTCCTTTAAGGATATCATTACTTTAATGCTGCCAAAAAAGGCCTTCAGATGGACTTTTTGCCATTACAACCCACAATCAGTAAATCCAGTAGAGCAGCCAGCTGTACATTTCTGCACACAGGATACGTTTTTACAAGAGCATTTGCCATCTCTTAGACTGTTAGAAACGTTTGTAATATGGTATAGTGAAATGCTATTTATTTTCACCACAAACCATATCAGATCATTTGTTCACCATCTGTGCATTGCAGACTGCCCTAAAGCAGTGCACCTAGGCACCCCGTAACTTGATGCACTGATGCACATGGGTTATTGCAATGCATTATATAGGTGGGGATATAATGTTTCAATACTTACT
Organism: Pyxicephalus adspersus; assembly: GCF_032062135.1. Classification (NCBI taxonomy): domain Eukaryota; kingdom Metazoa; phylum Chordata; class Amphibia; order Anura; family Pyxicephalidae; genus Pyxicephalus; species Pyxicephalus adspersus. The sequence goes on from NC_092871.1 coordinate 88,462,432, forward strand.
AATGCTGAAAAGCAGAAGGGCCTTCATACACAGGAACTCCTCCGGGGTGATCTGTAACCATCCAAATTCTTGTGAGAGGTGGCGCATTCGAACGCACTGGCTGTACATGCGTGATTTGTGCATGCGATACCTGTTAAATTGGGGAAGGTCAGTTGTTTATTTCTTATAACATGGTTAAAATAAGACAATGATATAATATTTTCTACACTGTGTTGTACTGACCACTGCTTAGTCCAACAGTTGCAATCATTCATACTATTTGGTTGTATGTGGAATCCTCATACTGCCAGTTATACACCCTGGGAGCCAAAAACTTGTGGTCACCTGATCATGACATGAACTTTTCGAACATCCAATTTTAAAACCATGATCATTATTATAATGTTGTCCCCTTTGTGACTATAACACCCTCTACTTTTCTTGAAGGGCTTCGCACTGGATAATGGAGAGTGTCTATGGAAATTTTGAGGTTTTTGAGGTCAGGTACTACTGCTGGATTAAAAGACTTGGCTCACCATCAGCATCACCCTACATATTTCCTAGCAAACTTTGGCATCTCTTTGGCATATAACATGTTTAAGCTTGACAGCTTCATCAAAGTGATCCCTTCTGGCCAATCCCTGCTACATTGTGCAATTGTCAAATAAGTAACTGCTTATTGCAGATACAAAAATAAATACATAAGTGGTTTCAACCATTTTTTACAAAAAGTTTGCCTTTAGATATATTTTATTGCAAGCTGCCACCTTTTCTGGTTAAGGAGAAGAAAAGAGTTACGTTGATTGCACTACTTGTCTGCAGGATGACAAGATGTTCTCACACTATTCATCCAAAAATCAATTTCTGAGGTCAAATTACTGATGTCCCAAAGTCAACATACTTATTAGTGAACCGGAGCCCACAGGTTCTGCATGACCATTCTAAGGACCCCAACATGGCTGTCAGGTGCACACTGTAAACTTATGTGTAGAGACTGATTTAAGACATGCAAGTTCCAACTTTCCAATGGCCCTATACCTGTTTCAATTGCTCATAGATTTGGCCAAAAACATATAGAAACAAACCATTCAAAATACTACTTACTCATCATCCCAAACTCTTCTGTCATTGACAAATGCCAAACCATTCCTACAGGCAAATCTTCAACATGTAATTTGACTAAAAGACCTGCTTACACACAAATTACTGCCTCATTACTAGGTGCAGGAGGGAGTGGGGAAGCTTTGGCACTATCAACATGTGCCAAAACAGTGCTAGTTGGAACAGCCCAGATTTGAACATGACCAAAGGGTTCAGGTGGCTACGGCAAGCTTAATGAAAATGTATGAGAATAAAAATACAGGAACACCTTTCCAAATTACTGGGGTGTTTCCACTGGCAGGTTAACTCAGCAATAAAGACAGTTTCCAGCATGACTGTACCCTGGGGTACAAAGCCAGATCCATAATTACATGGTTTCACCAGTTTGCTGTGGAGAAACTCAAATGTTCTGCACAGAGCCCTGACCTCAACTCTACTGAACACCTTTGGGATGAATTGGTGAGCCAGATTTTATTATCCAACATCACACCTTTCTATATGGTCAGATGTATGGAGCACACCTTCCTAAACGATGGGGTCCAGGTGTCCCAATGAAGGGTCTTGGTGATCCTCCATCATACAAAGATATTGAATTGCAGTTGTGCTGATCCAGAGTTATGGCCACAGTTTGGTGAGGAGCCATAACTCTGCCAGCTCGATGGGGTCACCAGTTTGGTGTGGAGGAACCCAAGTGTCCTGCACAGAGCCCTGACCTCAACCCCACTGAATACATTTGGGATGAATTGGACTGGGTATTGTGAGTCAGGTCATCCAGCGTTAGTACCTGACCCCACAAAAGGGGCATCAATTAACACAAATAGACTCTAAAATTTTGTGTAAAACCTTCACAGAAAGGTATAGGGTAATAAAGACACAATGGGGAAACAATGACATAATAATAGCCATGGTTTTGGAATTGGATGTTCAACAAGTTCATCTTGTTGGACCCCTATCATTGGGATGCGGGTACACATACCTATGGCCACCACCAAGCTATATAGGTAGGTGTGATGGTAAGATGTCCAAATTCCATATAATATAGGTGCACTGCTCATTGTCTGGACTTTATACTTGCAGCAATTGTAATATTTTTCCCCAGCAAATAATCTTCTAAGACAAAGCTGAGTCAGTAAAGGATACAGCTATTTTATCATTTGTACAATTTGCAAATTGGAATACACAAATAGTGCTTCTTGCTAATAAACAATAAATGTTTAGCTCATTCAGAAAATAAAACTAAGGCTGCAACAAGATCTTGCATAATTAGTTTTAGTTAGCAGACCCAGGACTGCACGGAAAAGCATTTTGCTTTGAACACCACAATTTAGTAGTAAATCTCATATTTACAAGCTTGAGCAATCATATTGCATTCACTACATGACAGGTTTACATATTTTCAGCTGTATTAAAATATGGAAAATTCCACATTCTGAAATTGTCAAAAGATCAGGACCAGGACATAAAGAGAAATCAACTGAATAACCCCCACCCCCCAAAAAAAAAATGTAGGCCAGCCTATCTATGGTAAACCCTCATAATACCAGTTTGCCTGATTGTATAAGGATTATGAATACAGAGGGGAGAAGCCTGCGTTGTTCTTGAAGTATGCAAGCAGCAAATCATTACAGCAAAGTTTCTGCCTGAATGTTGCAAGAATTCTGCTGTTCTTCTTACTGATGTGGCTCCTTTGCCTTCAACATCTGGATCACATTTGAACCCAGTCTAATTCCTGGCTCCAGAGGCTATTGGATCCTTTTCCACCTAGCTTTTTCAGTTATGGATTTTTGTGGATATTACCCTATCTTGTTTTGAAAGTAGGTTTGAACTTTTTTGCATTAGGTCATTACTTTCTTTCCATACGGTGGTGAAGTTTATCAGACGGTGAAAGGCTACATCCTAGGGACAGCTACTGCTGGTCACTTTGCAACATTTCATCTGCAATAAATTTGCTACTATTGCTATATATCACCTGAAATACAATTGTCCAAATTATCCTTCTTAATTTTTTACTCTCAGTTACTTGCAACAACCTTGATAGCTTGCAGCTAATTAAGGTCTAAAGCAGTGTTTCTCAACCAGTGTTACATGAACCCCAAGGTTCCTCCAGACATTGCTGGGGGATACTTGAGCCAAATTTGTAACTTTCAGGTCAGTTTAGGTGACCCCAATGATCTTTTTGCCTATCTGTAAGGGTGACATCATTCCCACTGGCCAGCAATGTAAGATGAATTCTTCCCATCACCACAATGTATTGTGAGCTGTGGATATGGTAATTATAAAAGGGTTCCCTAAGACCTGAAAGTTATCTCAAGGGTTCCCCCATGTTAAAAAGGTTAACAAAGACTAGTCTAATGGATGGAGGTGACCAGTTCACTGTAGGCCAATCATAAGTATAGACCAAGGATCAGTTCCACACGGCTCTGCAAAGGGCTGGTTGCAATAGGAAGCAAAATAGCAAAATTATGTTAGATAGAGTGCAGAACACACCTGAAATTTTACCCAGCAGGTGACATTAGCACTCAATGCCTTATTGTAAACACCTTCCACTGTGAAACCATCCAAAAAGTGTGACAATTAAAAAAGGCACCCAACTTCCTAATCTTCAGTAGATTTTGGTGCACTGACCAGCCCCCTTCTTTATTATGTCTTCTATGAGAACCCGATGCTCAAGAATAACTTCAACCTGTCTTAAAATAAAGTAGTGACTGGATGTAACCACAGAAAATGGTGAATAACCATATATTGGGATTTTTAAGGCCAAATGATATGTTTTCAAATTAAATTGTAATAAAAAATATAAAAGCATACTTTATTATGTACGTATTATTAAAACATCTTTGGTCACACAAAGATTCCAAAAAGTATAAAAAGACTACACACCAATATAAATCTCCTTAGGGAGATAATTAGGATGTAGGCAGAGCAGCAGCAGAAACAGGGAGTATACTCCAATGGAGGAGAAACTCCTCTCCAGGGCAAATTAGCTTGGTTCCATTCACCTTTGGTAAACCAGGAGAAATGACATGCTTAGTCTTGTATGTAGCAAGCTTGATGCAAATGGAAGCTACCCCTTAGGAGTCTACTCCCTGTTTCTGCTGCTGCTCTGCCTACATCCTAATTATCTCCCTAGGGAGATTTATATTGGTGCATAGTGTTTTTATACTTTTTGGAATCTTTGTGTAAGAGATCTTCAGCCGATAATCTGCAACCGGGGTATTTATATCTGCTTTTCTTGAGAAAGCGGACTGGTTTCCGTGAAACGCGTTGAACTTTGGGATACCCCAAGGAGTTGTCCCCTAAGGAGACTTATATTGCTGCATAGTGTTTTTATACTTTTTTAATTATTGTGTGTCTGATGATGTTTTAAATAATATGTACATAATAAAGTAAGCTTTTATATTTTTTTATTACAATTTTGTTTGAAAACATATCATTTTGCTTTAAAAGTCCTAATACTTTGTTATTCACTTGGTGATGTGGCTGTGCCTAATTAAAACTCAGGTGGAATCTAAATTGTTTTAGGTTGTGACTGGATGCAATGGACTGGACACTTACCCAGATAGTTGCAGAATACGAAAATAGCTCTAGCAGTGAAAATATTAAGCTTTGCACATTTATTGTAAAATATTGTAATTAATGTTCCATACAATCAATGATAAAACATGCAACCATAAACTTACTCATTAAACACCAAATCTGGAGCAAAGTACAGCATTCTTGAGTTGACATTTTTGAATGACCTCCATCCCATAGCGAATATCATAAGGCCCATCCAGGAGTACTGTATGACAGTCATTTGGTCATTTACATGCAGGTTACGGAAACCTAGACGTGTGTAAAGCAAACAATTGTAACATATTCACAACGGAGCAGACAGCAATCCTGAACAGGGACAAAAAAACAATCACCTGGTTCTGAGGTCTGCAGACCTCCCTGAGAAAGGGATAAGAGTACCCTGAAATGGGGTGGACTAGAACCCTTGTTTTAGCTTGTTTTATGAATTTTTTGTGTGTTTTTTTAAATTTGAACCTGTACATATATATATATATATATATTAATTTTATACATATATATATATATATATATATATATATATATATATATATATATATACACCTAACTCATATCACTACAAATATACAAGCAACATATGCAAAGCATATAGGTAGGAGGGGTGGCGAATGCCCTTCTTGAGATTTAGGCTCCCTTTTATCTTTCTTCCTGTTAATATTTAATAATTTATTGTAATAAAAAGTATGCTAACCCTATATTTGGACCAATACAATTGAATTTGTTCTTACAAAAACATGAGCTGGACTTTTTTGACATCTAAAGCCCAAACCGTGCCTGGTCTGTGCTTTAACATTTAATTTAGCCATTTCACTCATCACACAAAGCAAAATGAAACACTCAACCACTAAGTTAAATAACACATTCCAGCCTCTAACACTAATACTAAATAGTTCTGCTGTCAGACAATGGATATTCAGTGTTTAAATAGTCTTAACAAGAAGGAAATTTTTAAATTTTTTTAATTTTTTTAAATTTTTTAAAAACATTTTTAAATTTTAAAACTCATTGATCTCTGTAGTTGCTGTAAATGTGAAGCAATTCATTCTCAAATTTGATCTCCCAGCACCTCAGCACCCCCTACTGTCCTCTTTCAGCAGTGACTCAGCAGTCTGTGATTGGACAGACAAGGAAATACAGCAAACCTATGAGCTCATCTCTCTGTCACACTTTCATCTCCTTCTATAATTCACCTTGGTAGCACATTTAGCAAAACCGACTGATGCTGCTTTTCATTAATCCAGCCTAAGCTCTGCTATACATATGACTTTGGAAGGCTGATACCAAGTCAGCTCTGTGAGCATTTGAAAGTTACATGTAAGGTTGTGTTATAGCTTATAAAGAAAATTTAATTTGTTCTTTTTTATGTGCCTGAAGTTCAGGTTTTATTAAGAAATTCAATCTGATATAACAGAGAAGCTTCTACACTGCCTTCTATTGGATTTCTTGGTTCTCTAATTGCAAAACGAATCTCACTCATCATTCCGGCAACCTGACCTAATGAAATAGCATCCTTTAGATGTAAATCTTGTGAAAGACAAACTTAACCTGATGAATAATAAATGTCGAAATAAAGAGTCTGATTGGTGGATGGGAGGGCAATTCCACATTGTTGTTGATGGAGACAGAACCTGCTAAAGGCAAATCGGCTAAAGTACACTATATGGACAAGGGTGGCCATAACACCTATATGAGCCTGGTGGACATCCCCTCCAAAACAATGGTCATTGATATGTTATGACCCCCCTATACCATTGTCCTCTATTTCACCAAATTTTGGAGGTGGTAACTTGTCCCAGTTGGTGAGGTCAAGTACTGAAGTTGGGTGAGAAGGCCTGGCTCACCATTCCAATTCATCACAAAGGTGTTCAGTAGGGTTAGGTCAGGGCTCTGTGCAGGACACCCGAGTTCCTCCACACCAAACTTGTGACCCCATGTCTTTATGGAGCTGGCTTTGTACCCAGGGCACAGTCATGGGGGAACAGAAAACTGTCACCACAAGGCTGGAGGAGCCCAATTGTCCACAATGTATTTGTATGATTGAGGATAACCAGGACCCTTCACTGGGGACACCTGAACTGAGTCATTTGGAAGGGGTTCCACGTATTTTATCATATGGCTACTGTACATACAAAAATGATGCCATACAATCTATCAGTCCACACTTTCACAGCTTCTTGCCCATCTAATTAAGTGTGCCTAAAAGTAATGTCACTTCTTTATACTTCATCTCTTCTGCATTGTGTTTGTAAAAGAACTACCTACCTGGTAATGCTTTTGCCCATTTCACTACATGCACCAGCTGCCTCTCTCCCAGCTCATTGAGGCTGCTCAATAGCAATGCAAAACTATCAGGCTGGTTGTTGTCGTGTCCAGAGCAAACCACCATAGGCTCGATGGCCTCCAGCACATTCAGGAAAATTGGTTGGCAGCTATAGCCCTCCAGTTGTAATGGAATGGACATGTTTGGTGTCATCTCTCTTCCATCCCCTTGGCCGGGAGATCCTTCCAACTCTTCCTGAGCCTTTAGATTACCCAACTTTTTTAGTTTGCGTGCTGCAAAAAAAAAAAGATAACACAAAGGTGGTATTTAGTTTCCATATTTTTATCAAAGTTTTCAACTGCCTATAAAAAATTCATGAGATCAGAAGGTCATTGCATTGCTTGGCACAGTCCTGGTATTATTTACCCTTTTTGTAAAAGGTTCATATCTTAAAAAATCTTCAAATTTGATAGCACATTCAAATCCTACATTGAATACCAATTACCAAAGTAAAGAATACATTAGGGCTTCATCTCATTGCAGGATATGTGGGACGATTCCCATTTTATAGTTGCCATAGAATGCCATTCACAGGTCCATCATCAAACCTGGAATAGATAAGCTCGGAAAATTATATTTGAATTAAAAATTATTTGGCATTTGGATCAAAGGTCTGCTTTAATAAAATTCATTTTGTTTTCAATGTTTTTTAAGTGCATTTTATGTAAAATGATCAAAACAAAATGTAACATTGCATAAATCCACTAAAATAAAAGACCTTAGCATAAATTGTGAAAAATGCACAAAGGTAGTGAATGGTTTTGTATGTAAATGGGTAAAATGGTGGGAAGTAACGATTGGGACACCAGCAGTCTTCACCTAGGGCAAAGGAACACATTATGAACACAGGAAGTGAATAATTGGGAGTAATAAGGGTTTGGAATTTTTCCTTAGACAAGACATTATGGTGTAAGGCAGCTCTCAAGCTTCCAACATAGGGAGACAGGAGGAAGTATTTTCTTAAAACCCTTCTCCTCATCATACAGGTCAATTGTTTCAGCCTTTATCAATGTTTTTAGCATGGGGGAACTCTTAAAATAAACGTTAAAGTCTTCAGGGAACCCCTTCTATAAATATTATTTCTGCAGATCACAGTATATTAGTGTGGGGGTCAGTGAGAAGAATTCCTCTTACATTGCTGGTCAGTGGGAAGAATGTCATCCTTACAGATAGCCAAAAAGATCATTGGGGTCACCTACAATGACATGAGAGGTGCAAACTGCCCATTGCCCCCCCCCAGCAACCTCTGGAGGAACTATGGTTGGGAAACACTGGTGAAAGATTAGAGCTGGGTTAAATGTTAGAGTCAAGACCAAGGGTAGGGTCAAGTTTTAGGGATTAAGAGTTAAGTTTTAAGGATGATATTGGGTGTTACAGTAAGAGCAAATTATTGGTTACGTATTAGGCTGAGGTTGAGTTAAGGTTTGGTAAACCAGGGCAGGGCTATGCTTTATATTTTCGTGATGTCACAAACCACAAACACAAACATTCACAGTGCAAGGATGCTACAAAAAAATCCACTCAACCTGGAAATGGTTGTGCCAAACCCTCTCAATCGTGCAAACAACCGTGATGCTACTGCTTAGGTGTCATGGCAGATAATTTATATAGCAACGTGTGTATACATTTGCTTATATGAGTTATGCCTATGACTCCTGAACTTTTTGTGAACTGTGTTTGGATGTCTAGTAATAAACCTATTGTGCAAAACTGTTTAATAATAACAAAATGGAAGATGGTGAATAAAGCTGGACAGAGATTTACATATAGCAAACAAGTAACTGGGTCTTGATTACATTAGCAGTCACACTTCTGTATGTGATCATTGAGGAAGATAAATCAGACTTATTATCCAGAGTCCTAACGTGTTCCAAGCATGCCCCAATCAACATAATTTATTATCATTTTTTTATTTATAAAGCAAGAGCTTGGAGAGTCTGTTAGTGTTAAAGAAAACAAAGTAGAACAAACAAAACTATTTTCTATTTGCCCTTTTCTTCTGGTGTACAAATACAATACATTTTACACGTAAACAATAAATTGTTGCTGATTAGTAGATGAAGAAAACTGGGAAATGATTGTGATGATCTAATATTACTGCAGGCTTTTGAACCCAATTGACAGTTTAAAAAAGTAGAAGCTCAGACTATTAGAAAATCCATATTATGGTTATGATTACCATCTCTGACTTAAAAGTGGAACTTAAGTTCCATTTTCAAGAACTCACGATCAGGGAGGTCATGTCCCCTTGACAGGTGATGTCTCTTCTGAAATAATGCCACCTGCCTTGTATCTGGCAAAAAGCTAAGCTGCACATGTAAAGCATCAGTTTTGGATGTCAGGATACATAACCATCCCGGTTTCCCCTGTGCATGTTGGGAATGAATGGGAGTTACGTCATTCCAGCCCAGCTTAATGACTAAAGATTGTCTACAGGTAGAGAAGACGAAGAAGATGGCAACGGCCTGCCAGAGAATAAGGAGTGGTAAGTATTGCAAGTTCAGTTCTGCTTTCAAATAATAAAAACTTAACATAAACTAAAAATTGAGGATTATAACTTTATAGTTCAGCCAATTTAAGCATGTTCATACACTTTATGTTCTGTGGTAATACTCTGTAATCTGGGACGAATGTTGCTTTTCCAGGATATGGACCTTAGATTGACATGCCAACTAATTGGTCTGTTGGAATTTGCCCCCTATTGGTGAGGTCAGGTACTGATGGTGAATGAGAAGACCGGGCTCACCATTCCAATTCACCCCAAAGGTGTTCAGTAGGATGAGGTCAGGGCTCTGTGCAGGACACTTGAGTTCCTCCACACCAAACTGGTGACCCCATGTCTTTATGGAGGGGGCTTTGTACCCCGGGGCACAGTCATGGGGGAACAGAAAAGGGTCTTCACCAAACTGTGACCACAAGGCTGGAAGAGCACAATTGTCTACAATGTCTTTGTATGATGGAGGATTAGCAGGTCCTTCAACTGTGGACAACTGGTTTCCATCATTTGGGGAGCTGTCTTCCATACATCTGACCATATAGGTAGGTTTGGTGTTAGATAGGAAGATTTGGCTCATCAATTCAATTCTTTCCAAGGGTGTTCAGTAGGATGAGGTCAGGGCTCTTTTCAGAATGCTCAAGTTCCTCCAAACTGGTGACCCCATGTCTTTATGAGCTGGCTTTGTACCCCGGGGTACAGTCATTGGGAAACAGTAAACAGGTTTTGGACATCTGACATTACATCCTTACGGGAATTATTTTGTAACCCCATGGTGACCCCATGTCTTAATGAAGGGGGCTTTGTACCCCGGGGTACAGTCATGGGGGAACAGAAAAGGGTCTTCACCAAACTGTGACCGCAAGCCTGGAAGAGAACAATTGTCTACAATGTCTTTGTATGATGGAGGATTAACAGGAGATACCTAAATTCTCATTTTTGTATGGGGGGCACATACTATGGCTATATACGTAGCTGTGATAGTTTGGTGATCACATACTTGGCCATATTATACTCTCGTTGGAAGCAACTGCCATCTAAATATCACATTTTTTCCACTTTAAGATGACTTAACATTCACTGAAATCCATCCAGTCCTCTGAGAGGTTAATGCAAAATTATTCAGCAGATTGCCGCTAACACCTCAGGCTCCCCATTTAAGATATTTCTTCAAGTTCAGGAAAAGGCACCTTTGTTAGCCTGTGGTCGATTCATACCAGTGAAATTAATGTTAAAAAAAATGTGGAATTCAGTTCTCTTTTTAACTCTGTGTGACTTGTTCCTCTTCTACAACTTTTATTACCTGTGACTGAGATCAAGGGACAAGGATGCTTAGTATTATTGCCTTGTTATTATTTATCATTTATATTATTCATATATCAATTTTTCAGGTTTGCAAAGTGCTCATTAAAAGTGGCAATCATATGTGAGATCACTGCTTCTACCCAAGTTCTCCATTTTTCTAAATTTAAATAAAAACAGTAAAGTTGACAGCAAACTGATTAAATTTGACACAAGCATCTGGACTTAAATGACCTATGACTATGAAAAACATATCTATTTCATTATAACTTTCTTTGATAGCTCACTACATCAGAATAAAAGGAAAGAAATTTAAGTGTATCTAAACCCAAAAATAAATCAAAATGTAATTTAAAGCAGCATACCAGTATTCAGATGGGGTGGTTGTCCCTGGGTGACATTGTATATTCTGTATATCTAAGGAAAGGAGGAGTTGTCCACCCATTTTTGGACTGTAGGGGAATATAGGGGATATAATATAATAGGGGAATTTTAAACCTACGGCAAATTAAAGACTTTTGCTGTAGGCTCCACTAACCAGGGTGGAAAGCTCTAACATTTAAGAGATTAAGACCACCAGGGAATAGGACCATTGTTTGAATGTGGCTGCAGCCATTGTGGTCAGGTTTCTAAATGCAACAAGTTGCTTTTGATTGCACAGTGGCTGCATTAAAAGGTGAGTGAACAGGAGGTTATGTGCAGAGCAGTTTGCTGCACCGATTCACACATAAGCAGTGTGCTGTATAATTGTTGGTGTGAAAAGACCCTTGGGCAGCATCCATAAACAAGGCCCATCTATGATTTGGTTATGAGGACATAGTTATGAAAAATGAATAGTAAGTTGCTAGACAATGACCTTCAAGAAACATGAGAATAACTGATTTTTTTCCTATTCCATCATTTTCGGACCTTAGCCAGAAATATTTTTTATTGTCTGGTGTTGATTAATACTTTAACAATGCTTGGTATTCTTTGTAGTCCTCTTGCATTCTCATTTAATGTAGAGAGAAGACAGTTCAGGAGAATAGAGTCATTTTACTTCACACTATCCGATTCAGCACATCTCACGTTACCAAAGAGACATAAATATTGATGTTTCTTAATCTAAAACTGGTCTTTCATTGCCAGTGGCTTGCCTGCTTTACTCAGAACATTCTATATAAGTAATTACCTAGTTCTATGAAGCAAGGGTTCAGTGTTGGCTCCTTGGATAGCTTTCTCACAGTTTCCAATAATCATTAATGGCTTTCCTATGCTTACACACCTCACGTCAAGTGTGGCACAAAAACATATCTCTGAAGAATGTGTTCTATCTTCTACCTCAATTCAATTACCTGGGATGGCTTTCTATAGGAAGAAAGGAGTTGCCACCTCTAAGTTCTGGAGAAAACCCAACGAGTGGAGGAACGGGTTCAGCAGGATTTGTGTTTCTTCAAACATTTAAAGACAAATTGTACAATTCAGGACTTTATATATGTAAAAGAAACAGTTACAGTCATGTGAAGAAATACGTACACTTCTTGGAAATTGTTTCAATGGGCCAGATTTATTAAAGCTCTCCAAGGCTAGAAAGAATATACGTTCCTCAGTGAAGTTGGATGATCCAGCAAACCCGCAATGGACCTGGTCCAGGATTTGAAACATTTGCTAAACATTCTTTGCATTGAAGAAATTAATTCCAAGTTTGCTGGATCACCCAGCTTCACTGATGAAACTGTATCCTCTCCAGCCATGGAGAGCTTTAATAAATCAGGCCCAATGTATCTGAATAGGCAAACATCGAATCTTTATTCAAAAAAAGCCTAAGGTTGAAGATGTGAACAAAAAAAAACTCATGAGGTCTCTAGATCAACTAGCTATGAGTAGTTAGAGGATCTTCAAAAACCCACAGATCAAAATTTTGGTCTTTTTTTTGCTACATATGTGTGTGAGGTCATCAAGCCAAAATCAAATAGGCGCTCAAAGACCTTCAGACAGAAGTTTATGGATGAATATAACTCTGGAAAGGGATTTAGGATCACCATAATATTTGAACTCATCAATCATTCCATTGTACAGAAAGTAATTTACAAGAAGAGTAGATTTTAAATTGCTTCTACTTTATCCAGGACTGGATGACCCAACAAATTCAGCATAAGAGCTCCCAATTGATGCAGACGACTTGCATCAGTTGGTGTCAAAGTCCAAGCGTCTATTAACAAAGATTGCATCAATTTTCCTGCATGGGTTGGGGTCTGTGGTAGGAAAGAAAAAACCTTTGCTGTCCAATAAAGAACACTAGAGCCAAATTAATGGTGGAGTTTAAATGCCTCCAGCGAGGTGTCCTTGTAAAACAATGACAATTGTGCACTTCCAGCCTTGTGGTCACAGTTTGGTGAAAACCCTGTTCTGTTCCACCATAAAGACATGGGGTCACCAGTTTGATGTGGAGGAACACAAGTTCAGCCCTGACCTCAAACCTACTGAATACCTTTGGGGTGAGTTGGAATAGTGAGCCAGGTCTTCTCATCCAAATCCCAAAGGCAAAACCCAAAATCCTATGAAAGCCTTCCCAGAATAGTGGAGGAGATTTTAATTCTATATTATTGGCCGGGGGGGGGGGGGAGTCCATAATAATGATCTAGGGGCAGGGATGGTTTCATATTAAAGGCAATAGTTTTGGAATGGGAAGTAATATAGCTGTATTTGACCACACACTGTAGTTCATAAGGGTACCAATACATGATTTTTAGCATCTCTGAATCATTTCATTGCCATATTTATGATGTTCACCAGCCAAGGAAGTTTTCAAATGTTTCATATTAACAAATACAAAAAAAACAAATGTCTGAAGTCTATTAAGTCTACCAGATCCACAGACTTTCTGCAAGCTGAGATCCTACAAAACTTTTGGAAATAAGCAGGGACAACATTTGCTGGCCAGATAATATTGCAGCACCGTTCAGAATAAATCGCTTTGCTTAGAATTGTATCTGTTTTCCTTGCATGTGATGGAACCTTTCAAAAGCTCAAAGCTCAAGTAATAATATTAGATAGAAAGTCTTTTTAGCCAAAGTGTTTTATAAACCTAATAAAAGCAGCTGCTTGTATTCAAAATAAAAAAAAAATCATTTCAGAGCTGTTACAAAATGCAGACAATCAGAAATCAGCGGGATGGGTGCCAACCGGCGATGCTTATCTGCAATACAACATAAACTCTCTCTGGTTCTCATTAAAAAAAATAAGGCAATAAATATAATGTCTGGAGGTCAAAAATAGGAGGCCGACAAAGAGATTACGTCTTTGTAGCCCTGTTGGTTGTGGGTGGATTGAGATCAAATAATCTAGAAGTACTCATCCGTGTAACATATCTTTTGCACCTAACAATTTCATGCATGGATGAATAGATTTGCAAGTTTGAAGATGAACGTTTTATTGGGAAAAAGGATTACAGATTTCACAAGAATCACTTAAAAATAACTATATTAAAAATATGGTGGAGATTAGTTTAACGGCACAGTGTAAAATGTTTTTTTATATTTCACCGGGTAGCCTTCATAACATGCTAAGAACACAACAACTTTAAAATGTCTGAAATTGGCTGGAAATATTTCTGGGTGCCCATATATAGGTTTCTTCGGAGTCCTATCCATTCCCCTTGGTATGCTAATTGGTTTTTCCCAAAAAATAGCCCTGCATTGTGTTAATGAAGGGTGACTGTGGTAGGGACATTAGATTGTGAGCTTCTCTGATGGACAAATAGTGGCATGGCTCTGTACAGCGCTGCAGAAAATGTCGGCATTGTAATGATAATAACTTTTGGTTTTAGTTTTGAACAGAGTAGAGACGGATTACGTCTCTTGCTAGCTGTGTGTTCTCTGTCATTTGCTGTCCTAATGTCAAATCCAAAGGTCAGATCAGATCCCACCAAACTGAGAGGAGCTCTCCTCTAAGAAAAATCCTTCTTTGGCAACTCAAAAAATTGCATTTTCTATCACTGTTCACTCAACCAAACAAAAAGTGTGAATGTGAGGTCACACGGATTGCAATACAAACCTACCGCAGGTGCTAAATCCTCACCATTCTATCCAAAACTAAATGACTTTGGGCTATAAATTGGAAAACTTTAAGTGGGCAAGTTTGGGCCAAACAGACCCTCTGGGTGTTGGGTTATACATACCCTTTTGGTACTTTATAAGGTCAAAGAAAAACCAAGGAACCAGACAAATGAAACACCATGGAATGTAAATCCCATAACAAAGCAATAGGACAGGCCAACATGTTTCAGGTTCCAAGCAACTTGGTCTTGGTCAAATCTTGGTGTTCTCAATCTTAAATGCGTTAAAACATAATAAACATAAACATCTCAGTAAATACTTGCTGCTATAAACCATTCAGATTCCTACCAGCGATTTGAAATCCAGATGAAGGAAGCCTGCTACATCCTAAGCCAAACTTTCTCCACCAGGGTTCCTCCAGAGGTTGCTGGGGGTTCCTTGAGCAATTAGCTATTTGCACCTCTCAGGTCAGTATAAATGACACCAATGATCTTTTTGGCTATATGTAAGGGTGACATTCTTCCCACTGGTCAGCAATGTTAGAGGAATTCTTCCCACACTAATATACTATGATCTGTGGATATGGGAATTATAGAAGGGGGTCCCTGAGGACCTGGAAGGTATTCCAAGGGTTCTCCTATGTTAAAAGTATCAAAAGGCTGAAACAATAGACCTAGTGTTCTTGCTATTAGGCTAGGGTGCAGCTCTTGAATTTTGCCCTAAAAGCCTCCTAAAGGCAGCCATAGAACAGCCTTCTCAATAGAGAATGGATGGGAAATGGGTTGGTGGGGTCTTAAGGAAATACTTACTCCTGCCAGCAGCAAATTAATAATATGTACTTATGCACCCCATTCTTATCCAATCAAATTATGTCTCCAATATTCACCTAAAATTTACAAAGAAATGCCACATCCCAAATACAGTCAATATATAACAAAAAATGGAGGAATAGGCGATTTTTTATTAGAATAAGGATTCAATAAGGAGTAAAAAAGAATAATGACGTTTTTCATTTACACATTCATGATTAAAGACAATTTAAAACAGTTTGGTGAATAATTCTCAATATTTAAAGTGTTTCACAGACAACCTTCCACTTTTTTAGGAATTGTATACAAATTCAGTTTGTAAATATATATATTAAAACAAAACACACTTGCAAATATCCAAACCATTGACCCCTCATGCAGTTGCAGTCCTTTCAGAAATTAAAATGTCAGGCATATGCAGAGCAGCAGCAGGATTACTCCAAAAAACAGAGAAGAACTAACAAGACATCTTCAAATTCTATTTGTATTACTTAATCAAGTCAATAAAAAGAAAGCCTTCAGTTTTCTCTGATATAAAAATTATACAACCATATACTTTATGTCATATGCCTGCCATGTTAATCTCTGAAGGGATGGAGTAATTTGCAAGTGTGTTTTGCTTAACTATATACATATTTACAAACTAAATTTCGCTGGGATGTATTTATAATTGAATTATGAATACAGAGATTGACTCACCAAACACTTTTAAATTGTTTTGTAATCATATTTGTGTAAATAAAAATTGTCATTGTTCTTTTACTGGTGAATGACTCAATTGTATTCCAAGTAGGATGTCTAAAACGTCTTATTTTTCCTTTATTTTTTTTTCTATGCCCCCATTCTTGATACAGAAAAGGTCAGGATCTGTGGCTAACTAATAAAATGAGCAGAAGTCTTATTTCCATGACATCTCAACACGGGGGCCATATTACCTTTCCATTTCCATAAATCAGGACTGGTCAGGGATGTCAGAAGAGCCCAGACATTGACTTCAATCAATGTTTCCAAATATTATCCCAATATATTTATCTGTATTCCTAATTGTACTTTCTGCAGCTGTTCTACATATCAATAACATTTGCTTTGTGTAGCACCTGGTATCAGTGGTTTCTTTGGTTCTCTTTGCTACCCTTGTATAATAAATACTAAGACCCTGATGTAAGGTGATATGCATGATTTTCAAATTATTCAGGAAAATTATAAAATGTGAAGGATTTCTGAGAAAATATGATTTTTACCACCTGTTGGTAACATTGAGAAGGGTGAACCAGGTCTAATAGCCTGAACATCAGTACCTTCTTATATTGCCAGATGTATGGGGGTCACCTACCCAATTGATGGCCACCAGCTGTCTCCAGTGAGTGATCTTGTTATTACTCCTTCATACAAAGACAATTCTGAGCCTCTCCATGATTGGGTTCAAACGTTTCCAGTGGAGGGTCAGACTTGAGACCTTGTAGATCATTGGATTCATCCAGCCTTGTGGTCACAGTTGGGTGAAGACCCTTCTCTGTTCCCCCATGATTGTGTCCCAGGGTACCAAGCCAGCTCCATAAAGACATGGGGTCACCAGTTTGGTGTGGAGGAACTCAAGTGTCCTGCACAGAGCCCTGACCTCAACCCTACTGAGCACCTTTGGGATGAATTGTAATAGTGAGCCAGATCTTCTTACCTGAACATGACATTTTCCTATAAGTCCATATGTATGAAGGACACCTCCCCAAATGATAGGGACCAGATGTCCCCAGTGCAGGGTCCTGGTCCTGGTATTATCCCACCATACAAAGACATTGTGGACAATTGGAACTTGAGTGTCCTGCACAGAGCCCTGCCCTCAACTCTACTGAACACCTTTGGGGTAAATTGGAATGGTGAGCCAGGTCTTCTCATCCAACATAGGGCCTGCCTAGTGTCTAAAGAACAGTGGGCCATCTCTGTGTAATGTATGCCAAAAAGGCCACTTGTACTTTTCTTTGGTATCTCATTTGACAGTGGGACAACTGAGAAACACAATTAAAAGCTAAGGACAAAGCAGTGTGACCCTACAACAGAAACTCCTGTTGAAGGACCCTATATATATATATATATATATATATATATATATATATAAAGATTGCCAAATATTAGTTTGCAGAAGCTGCAGATAATTACTTTTTGAAAGTACATTACAATGTAAAACACCCATAAGTAATTAGTGTTTGGGTTAATCAGTCATAATGTGCTGCAGAAATGTTGTGTATTAAATAAACAGCCCTGGGGCCGGAGTCCCTTTAAATATGTACGTGTAAAAATCCTCCATTTCTAGTCTGGGCACAGCAGGAGCATTTTGGTTTGTCATCGCTGCCTAATGATCAGTGTTTGTGCGGGAGTGATTGATTTTCTTGGCTAATGCATGAATATGATCTACAATCAGGTAAGCTGCATCTTATTTTCTTTTACAATCAATCACATTTCTTGAGGTCTGCACCCCCTCCCTCCCCATCGCTGTCTCTATCCGCTAACTGGTTAACTCCAAACAAACATCATCCTGCTATAAAATGAAAGCGAAGGATACTGGGCCAAGAGAAAGAGGTCAGGTTGACCTCAGGAACTGCAGCTGTCAGGGCAGTGAGATGTGGCCTGTTTGTTACTGACTCCAGTGTGTGTCCACCGAAGGAGCAAGACAGAAAAAAAGGAACTACTATAAACAAGCTTAGGAACAACCTAAATTGTGCATTCCCTGCATCCCCTCTCATCCACTTTCTTTACGTATGTGGATGAGTAGACAGACATGGAAGGACATCAAAGAACAACAGTCTTGCACAGTTGTACCCCGCTTTTTCCTGGACTGAAATGTCTTATTCTGTATTTATTGCACACTGTGAGTTTTTTACAAGGATTCCTCCACGCATCTCCTAGTAGGTGGAGCTGTTGGACCGCTCCCACAACTAGGCATCCTGCAGAAATCTATAGGAGGGGGCAGAGACCAGACCAGTCACCCTGCACAAGTAGTGAATGCAGCAGTGACTGGTCTGTATTATAGGAAGATCATGCATTGGAGTAAAGAGCAACACTGGATAACTGTACAGATAATACACAAAGTTCGAAATGATTCAATAGGAATAGACATGGCTCTTGTATATAGACACCAATTGCTTTTCCAAGAGTCTAGATTAAAAATGTTTTCAATATTATTCTGATGATAATAAGCCATATTATATTCATAAATTAGAATAAAGTGCAGCAATGTTATACGTTCAATACAACCCGGGTTTGCAGAATTTCAATGCTGAACAATAAATATTCATGCACTGATCTGCACGTACTACAAGACCATGAATATTTAATACATTTCAGCACACCTACCTCCTAATGTCATACCGGCCTCATAACATTTCCGCAAACGACACGACGGACAGTTTTTCCTCCGGAATTTGTCGATGGTGCAGTCATTACGGCTGGCACAAAGGTATTTCTGTTTTCCTGAAGGTGAAAAAGAAGACAAAAGAGAGGCAGACAATGAGAAGCAGCCCATATATCTTAACCATCACTGATATAATGACAAGAACTGATAATTATAAACTTTTTTTTAGGTTCATACAGTGTCATCATCTTCATTAGTACTGTACAAAAAAATAAACAAATCAGGCATAAGACAAATTACAAGGTAATATACTAAACAACATATTGACAACTGACCATCAACAGATCATAACATTTACTATGTGACCAACAGTTTGTAGACACCTACACCTGACCATCACATCTACTATATGACCAACAGTATGTATACACCTGACCATCACATCTATTATATGGCCAACAGTATGTGTACACC
This sequence comes from Pyxicephalus adspersus, assembly GCF_032062135.1. Classification (NCBI taxonomy): domain Eukaryota; kingdom Metazoa; phylum Chordata; class Amphibia; order Anura; family Pyxicephalidae; genus Pyxicephalus; species Pyxicephalus adspersus. The sequence goes on from NC_092871.1 coordinate 88,481,867, forward strand.
TGACCATCACATCTACTATATGACCAACAGTATGTATACACCTGACCATCACATATTCTATATGGCCATACATATTTGGACCCCTATACAACTGATGGGGTTCAGGTGTCCTCAGTGATTGGTCCTATTAATACAATACTTTACAAAAACATTGTACTCTTGCTACCTTTTGGTCACGGCTTTGCTTTTTTACTAGTTTTTCTTTCTGTGTTCATTTTATACTTTTTAGACCTTTTAGTCGTTTTGCTTCTCTATGCAATACAGGAAGTTCAAAGCTGGTGGAGGGGGCTGGAGGGCAAATTTAAGGGAGTGTTGGAAGGCAGAATAAAAAAAATCCTTATTGAAAAGCTAATTCTTTGGGGCTGGTGATTGCAGTAATGGGAATTGTAACTTCAGTGACTTACAAACATTTATGTGTTTCCCAGCCAATAAAGTACTTGAGTAAACTTCTAGCAGGTAATTATCCTGATTAGCAGTCACTGACAGTTCACTTTTCATATACAAGCAGGTCTGGGCTCACACAAATAAACTAGTGAGAGAAGACCACCACCCTTTTCTTCAGTATCTGATTTCAAGCAGGTTGCCAACTTCAAAATACGGCTCACCCATCCCCCAGTACCTGGCCTCAAAGTCATTACGAAAACTGGTTGGGCCAATATTTCTGCAGAGCAACATTCATGTAGGATTTGCTCTTGTTACTGAATAGGGTGAATCCTAATATATACTTGGAGGAAAAAAGTTGTGTTTTTTCTTGTTATTCCAATAATTTAATAAGATGAAATGTATAGGGGTGATCTGACAAACTTTTCTTTCATTTGCAACATTGTATTCAAAACATGGACCAATCAAATATATGTTTTAGGAGACGATAACATGCATTAATGGAAATCAAAAGTTCCAGTCCTCACATTAAAATTGAATAAAGAGCAGCAAATACACAATCATATATCAGTAATATATAAGTGTTTATTTCTGTAGCCAGTTTGTGTAAAGGCTGTTAGCGGTTGTAAATAATTCTGCCAGAACACTAAAGTGCAGCATATTGGCTGCAATGTCTGCCTATAAAAAAACTCCATGTTCCATGATTCCTTGCATTGTGTGTAATGGATGGGGGTGGTCACATTTGTAGTCTCAGCTCTGTATAGTACAGAGGTGGCTACAAATGAATACATTTTAAATGGAGCATGAATTGTAGCCACAGCTATTATGATATACCACTCTCTGCAAAAGACAGAAGGGATTTAGGGGGACTCATTAAACACATAATAGCCAAAAATGAAAAGTATGTTACTAGAAAAATTTGAAGTTTACATCTAACGGGAACCTACTGGGACCATAATACCTATTTAATTTATTTTTGTATTATTTAGTATTAAAGTTGGACTCCTGCGACTCATTATTTTTTATCCGGCTGACACATTAATTGCTGTTCAGTAATAAACCTCTGTTCATTAATAACATGTCTGATAGGAGGCAAAAAGTAAGTACAGTAATGTCATTAGAAATACTTCCAAGATGCAGTTTGATAATGAAACATTGGCAGAAATATGTTACACCCAGCATGGCTACATGGTGTCCGCAATATTAAAATTCCATTCAATTATTTCTGTTTACAGCAGATATTCTCAGAAAAAAAAATCCTAAACAGTTTTGACAGCAACGAATATGATAATAAATAGAATGTACTTAGAAAACTAAAATGCAAACTAATAAAATAAACATTGAAATATGTTATTCTTGAACATAGAAATAAAGGTGAATGATGGCACAAAAAGATCAGGTGGTCCATCAAGTCTGCAATGTTTGAAAACCTTTATGTGTAGGTTTATGCTCATCATAAGAATGGTAAATTTGCCTTTTCTGGAAGTTCCAACCATCAATCAATCTTTGCTAATAAAATATTTTCTAAGTAAGGGGTAAAACCAGGGTCTGATTATTTTATCTGTAGTTTCCCTTTGTTGAGATATTTCCTTTCATTTTTGGTCCTGGAGATGCAACACGAAACGGGAGGACATATCTCTAAAGTTAATGAAGTTCCCGGTTTAGAGAATATTGAGCACCTAGCATAGAATAGTCATATGGTGGTTTGGTGATTGATTAAAGAAGATTGTTATATACAACCAACTTGCAAATTTCCTTTGACAAGGTTAACTTGTAAAAAAAGTATAGATAATGAAGTCCTAGTTGTGGTCCTAGGCTGCTACCTCATTGATCATGGTGGAAGAGATGCTTATCTGGTGGTCTTACTTTGGGTATGTGGTTTGGAGCTCCTAGCATAGAATGATTGTATGACTTGATGATTTATTTAAAATGTTAGCAGACATGTCATATTTGGCAAACCTGTTTCCTTGCAAATTTTCCTTTGGCAAGATTGACTTGTAATAAAGGTAAAAATGATGGGACCTAGTTGTGGTCCTAGGCTGCTTCCTCATTGATCATGGTGGAAGAGATGCTTATTTGGTGGTCTACTCTTGGAAATTGACTTAGGAGCACCTAGCATAGAATGGTCATATGACTTGATGGGTAGAATTGGCCAGTAGCCAGTAGGCATTTAGTTGTTGTTGTAGGCTGCTACATTTCTGATCATGGTGGAAGATTCATTCAAAAATATTTATTAGCAGACATGTCATATACAGTAATGTTTTATCTTTGTAATATTCTTTTGGCTGTAGTAAAATGCAAGAGTATGAGGATCTAGCTGTGGTTCTAAGCTGCCAACTCTCTGGTCATGGAGATGCTCATCTGGTGGTCTATTCTTGAGTATGTAGTTTGGGGCTCCTACAATGTATGACGTGATGATTCATCTTTGTTATCAGATACTTATATAGTTACATAGTAGGTTAGGTTGAAAAAAGACATAAGTCCAAGTTCAACCAACATGCTCTTATCATTTCTCGTCTGGACTACTGTAACATCCTTCTCGCTGGTATTCCACTAACCCGACTCTCTCCTCTACAATCTATTATGAATGCTGCACATGCATGTTGTTACCCCCAAGTGTATAACTTTACATTTATCTATATTAAATGTCATTTGCCACTTGGCTGCCCAATCACACAGTACATCCAGGTCTGCTTGTAGATTATAGACATCCAGTATGGACTACTTGTTTCCTCACAAATTTCCTCTGGTGAGGTTAATCTGTAGTAAAGGTATAGAGTATGGGGACCTAGTTGTGGTTCTAGGCTGCTACCTGATCATGGTAGAATGATCACTCAACAGGTGGTTAGGAGTATTAATCATGAATCTGTCCTATGACTGGCTGGCTAGTATTGGCCAGTAGCCAATAGGCATCTAGTTGTTGCCCTAGGCATCTACATTTCTGATCTTGGTGGAAGAGTCATTCATGTGGCAGTCTACAACTGTGTATAGGTTTGGAGCGTCTAAGTATGGAAAAATCATATGACTTGATTCAGGATCTAAACATCTTTATAATTAGTTACACCATCATGTGCAACTAATGTGTTTCATCTCCTAATATAACTTGGGGTGGTCATTCTCCCAACTATGCCCCCCTCATCCACAAGCTTGGACTGGCTATGGTTACCCATCCACCAGGTTTGACTGGGTAGGTCCCCCAGATAAAAGTGAAAACAAGGTGATTACATTTTTAGGTTGAGGGATTAGGTTAATGTCCAAGAATTTTACTATATACCTTCTCGTATTTCATAGCCTTGTGTTAGAGTCAAGAACTTCGGTTTAATGAGGTCACTAAAAACCTCACTGTTCCATTTAAAGTGATCCCTTCTTAAGGTAGAAAATGCAGCTTATGAAATGATAACTATTTTCCTGACTCAACGCCCAGTTTGAAGTACCTGGAGCTAATGGTTATATTTTCCTGGATAGGCAGCCAATTAGGTTATGTGTGATGATTCAGTATTTACTTAAGGAGCATTTCACTTAGATCAGGACAGCTACAGGAAAAGAGTAAACATTTTCCACATGCCAGGAATATTCTCATTATGGCTCAAAGTCTCGTCATATTATGGACCCTTACCCCATTATGTTCTCATCAAATTGTAAAAAAAAAACAAAAAAAAAAGATTTATTACACAGTTTAGACTGCAATAGTAATGAAGAGACTGAAAGGAGATTGGATTATAATTGGAAATTTTGGACTGCAAGAGTGACCATCATGACCTTGTTTCAAAACCATGGTCATTAATATTGAGTTGACTCCCCCCATGAACCTTAATATAAAATTGGCTGTCCTTGTGGCTATAACATTCTCCACCCCTCTACAAGATTATAGGGGTCTTTATGGGAATTTGCTCCCTATTGGTGAGGTCGGGTACTGATGTTGGATGAGAAGACCTGGCTCACCATTCCAATTCATCCCAAAGGTGTTCAGTAGGGTTGAGTTTAGGGCTCTGTGCAGGACACTCGAGTTCCAATTGTCTACAATGTCTTTGTATGATGGAATAATACCAGGACCCTGCACTGGGGACATCTGGTCTCCATCATTTGGGGAGGTGTCCTTCATACATATGGCCTTATAGGAAGATGTGATGTTCAGGTGAGAAGACCTGGCTCACCATTCCAATTCATCCCAAAGGTGTTCAGTAGGGTCAGGGCTCTGTGCAGGACACTCAAGTTCCTCCACACCAAACTGGTGACCCCATGTCTTATGGAGGGGGCTTTGTACCCCGGGGTACAGTCATGGGGGGACAGAAAAGGGTCTTCACCAAACTGTGACCACAAGCCTGGAAGAGCTGAATTGTGTTCAATGATAAAGGATTACCAGGATCCTTCATTGGGAACATCTGAGCTCCATCATTTGGGGAGTTGTCCTCCATACACTTGGCCATATACTGTAGGTAGGTGTAATGTTAGATGAGAAGACCTGGCTCACCATTCCAATTTATCCCAATGGTGTTCAGTAGGGTTGAGGTCCAGGCTCTGTGCAGGACTCTTGAGTTCCTCCACACCAAACTGTGTTTATGGAGGGGGCTTTGTACCCCGGGGTACAGTCATGGGGGAACAGAAAAGGGTCTTCACCAAACTGTGACCACAAGGCTGGAAAAGCACAATTGTCTTGTGTGCAACTGTTACCAATATTGACAGTGGTCTTATTGCTTTTACCAACCTACCATGACACACAAGTCACAATTGTCTACAATGTCTTTGTATAATGTAGCATTAAAGCATATTCAAACTCCCCAAAATATTTAATATATTGCAGTACTTAGATATGTTGGCTGCATTAGTGTTTAATCATTAGTTATTCTAATAGTAGCACACCTCATGTAATAGTAGCACACTTTATTCCTGCACTGATTGGAGTCAGTAATTGTTGCCACAAAGCACAGAGTACAAACACGTCTTCCACTCTTTATCTCCAATACATGTGAGCTAATAGGATTAATAAATTTACAAGAACATTTTGCCAGGTGTTAATCTCATCCTCATGAAATCAATGCATCCACCTACATCCGTGGACCAGAAAGCTGCAATATACAACATTATTGTTCTTGAGTGATGAGAACATACACAGGGTATTTTAATTATTTTATATTGCTTGTTAAGGTAATAGGATATCCTGCTCCTCTAAGGATTCCATAGTTTGTATTATTTATACATCACATTAATTGATGACAGATGTCAATACGGAACAACTGTCTTTTCCTTTTGAATTTTTTTTAGGGATCAGGGTGAAAAAAACACAGGGCATTATTCTTCTCCCTTCCCCTCAAATCCCCTCCACCCAATCATGAAGTATACTGATGACAGATGTCCCCAACATTTCATTTGTCCGGCCACACCACTTCCTTAATCTTCTTCTATTATTGAACCGTTACTTTGTGCTGCTCCCCCCACAGCGGCCTGGAGTTTCATCACGCAGATAATGCGCCATTCTATCAGCCCTGCGCCGCTCAGACGTTCTTTTATTGATGTCTTCCCGGCGAAATCGCATCCGGGACTGAACAATGAACTCAAGGGGAATTCTGCGTTATTAATAGTTAAAAAGTCTTCAAATCACCACCAGGATATTTAAGTTTTATTTTATCCTGAAAGCAGATGTGAACCCAATCTGGGCAGTGTTAATTTTGCTTTGTGTAGTCAGTATCATAAACAACCGGCATTTCTATTGTAATTAAACTGTTGTTTATGTTTTATTTATCTTGTTGTCTATGGATGTCCCTCAGCCTCCCTGCGGTCACTTACTATCTTCATGTCTGATGGTGACAACAGCTGAACAAGTCTGGGTAATGTTCACTGAATCAGCCACTTGTAGTCCACATCAGCAGCCAGTGTGATAAGGGTGACAACTCAAGAATATGTTTGGTAAACAGAGACAGGGAGTTGTCACTTTATAACAGGAAGTGACTGATCAAGACATTTATAAATCAAAAGTTCCATATTTAAAGACTTGTACATGTTTTTTTTAAGCTGGGTGGGAAAAAGCTGTAAACAGGTGGCGCCCCTGTTATTATGACCCAACTTTTCAGTAACAGCCAGGTGGTTATTGAAAAGTGCCAGGTGGTGTGCCCATGGAGGAGGACAGTGGGTTTATATCTCTTTCACTTTCTTGTTGCATCTTAATGCTGCTCATGTCCTGCAGTCATTTTCCAGCCACTTTCTGTCCATATTCAATGGCTGCTCGGCATTCTTTAGGGCCGTTTTGCCAAAAAGGGGCCACGTCTGCTTAATGTGCATTGAAGTGCAAACCTATAGTCTCCATTGGAGGGCTCTTTAACAAGGTGACAACGTATCAGCACGAACTTAAAACAGAGATAAAGCGTTGTCACCCTGCAACAGGAAGTGCTCATTTATGGCATACATAAATAAAACTGTATTCATTGAGTTAACATCCACCTAAAATGTAGACAAAGTGATACAACACCATCTTTTGTATGCGTTTGCCTGTGAGGTGGATGGGAGGGGCAGCATTCACACACATCATGATGAATACCGTTGCCTCGATACCTCCGATACACACTGGGGAAGCTGCTGCAGCTATCCAAGAGAACATTCAGCATTTCTCTTTCGGTGGCTCGGCAGCCATCACACAATGAACACATGAATCATCTACGTTCCAAAAACTAATTCTCAGTATAAGCAGGTTAAATAAACAGTTTAAAATAGACGCAATGTGTTATGAAGAGCGACAAAAGGAATTTCCTTGCAGTGATATCGCTTGGAAAGAAATCTTTTTTTTGGTTTTACCCTTTAACAACCAGAAGTTGCAGTCACATCGAGGTCAAATACAGCAACAGCGAAATGCGTCGGGTCACTTCACTATAACCATGTGACTAAACTGACCCACCCACCTGAATTATTCTGACTTTATGGACCTTTTAAACTTTTGAATTTTTTTTTCAATAAGTAAAATAAGCAATACTTTAAGGATTTGTTATTCAATTGTATAATGTCTGAAGAAGGGACCTTTTATGTCCCGAAACGTTGTTTCTGAAACATCTTGGCAAATTAAAAAATAAATGATTTTATTCTAGGCTCCCAATTAGCTTCGTTATTAAAAGCTAACAGATACAAACTGTAGATAATGAATACTAAAGAAAAAAAAAACATGATTTTGTATTGATACTGTAACTGATAATTCATACTGTAATGATAACATTATCAACAAGAGCTACAACCCACCTAAACTTATTTTTTGTGATGAAGCTTCAGCTGGCATTACCATAGACTTGCAGAAAAATGTTGTAGAAAACGTTATAAAAAGTAAACACTTAGGACTCTGTTTATAAAGCAGGGAATCAGACATTCCCTAAAACATGGGAATCTTCCAGGTCCATGTGTTTCAATAGCAGTAATTGATTCCCACCAGGGAATCTCTGATCCTTGTTTTATTAATAAAATCTGTTTTTCTCTGAAGCATTCAGGACCAGACCACTGCTGGAGGAAACAGATGTCCAATGACTGGACTGAAGAACTTTAGAAAAGAAGGTGGTGGAGAAGGGGCCACAAGGGAGTGGGGCAATATGGAGTTGGGCACTGTAGGTCACCTTTACACTTGCTAAGTCAGCAGTGGAAATGAGTGAACATCTAAAAAATACGATCATATGTGGTTTGGAAAATTTTTGTATAAATTTGTGAGTTTACAAAATTGTAAAAATTTTTGAATTTACAAAATTTTTGAATTTTCTAGTTATATGTCTATTTGAGATCAATATGAAATGAACTCTAAAAACAGCTAAGTATTTTATGCAAAATTATGCCAAATGGTTTAGGAATCTCCTGGTAGCCCAACCAAGATAAAAAAAGTCTGGGCCCCTTTCCACATTTCACTGTGGATTCTAAAGGTTGGATCCAGTGGCTCTCCAAGTCAAGCCAAGGGTTGTCAGGGAACACCAGAAGCAGATATTAGGAAAGCCCTTACAGACTTCAATCCTTTTCCCTGAAATACAAATTGCCAAAAAACAAGATCTAAGTTCCAAAAATTCTAGTCCAAACAATCTTCAAAAATTTGAAGCCAACCGTGCACCGTGCCATGGTGATTTTTGTTTATTTTTCCGATCAGAACAGTGTTGGCTGCACTTCTCTGACATTTCAATTTGTCTTAATTCTGGGTTAACGTTGACCTCACCATGTGCAAATTTTTGTGGCAAAAACGTGAAGCCAAAATTCCAACTATTAACTGAGCCTGTAAAATATTTAGCCAAAAAGACGTGTTTCCTTGTATTTTGTTGGGCTTGTGTATATTTAGGAATTGTAAAATAAAGTATAATGGACCCCCTAGACTCTGGGTACTACAAGCCTCATGGGGCACCACCAAGAACGGACCTTGCCTGGGACAATGTAATGCCTACGCATGTGCAGTGGCTGCTCAATGGCCAAAGAGGATCAGGGTGGACCTGGAAGAGTTGGTGATGAAGAAGATGGCTTCAGGGGATGCAATGGTACCAAATTCCTGAACTTGTCATCATTGCTGTGTGCTTAGAAAAGGTGTGGTCCATAACTGCCCATTGTGCTTACTTGCCGATTATAGCAAAAGATTGCTCATACTAAAAAGTTTAGTTCCACCTCAAGCGGGTCTGCTACCTGAATGTAAATCCAATTCAAAGAACAAAAAGTGTTAATGAACAGTTCCTCACCTTCTGCTGCTCTCTTGAAGAAGACTTTGCAGCTGCCACATGTTAGAGCCCCGTAGTGGCACCCGGACGCCTCATCCCCACAGATCAGGCAGGTTTTTTGGGGTGGGAAGTAATAGTCAATAGGTAAAAGGTGCTCCCTGCCCCCTTCCAGCCTGAAAAAAATGAGAAAATTGGAGTCAGGTTTCAAATGAAAATGAAAAAAGAAAACTGAATATTGTTTTTTGCTCCATAACCCTTTATTAACTCATTCTTCCCCTTCACACCTTAGCTATCAAAAAACAAAATCATTAGTTCAAGATCTTTTTAATTTTATTTTATGCTTTTTTTCCAAAAGTTTTCCAAAAATTTGATTTTCTTTTGCTTTTATTTTGCTGCCATAGTTTTTACCTTGGTTTTGATTCTTTTGTATATTCCTAGGTACCAACAAGACTACAGTATTCCATGTCAATTCACTGTTTTTTTCACGTTTTCATTTTTTTATTTCATTTTAATGAACATATGCAACAAAAACCTGATAACATTTTAAATTTGTATTGTTGCTTTTTTTCTGTTAATATCGTTACTTTTCATATGTTTATTTTTGTTTATTTATTTATTTTTTGATATAGTGAGTTTGACATTTACCAATCATTCTCTGGTGGAGAATTTTGTATGTGTTAATAATACCAGTGACTGATTATTTAACAGTGAATGTTTGGTGAATGTCAAATTCTTATGTGTATCTATATTGCATCAGATATTTTATATTTAATATAATAAATATTGTTATACAAAAAACAATACGGAGAAATGTCATGATATAAAAGGTATATATGTAAAAGGAAAGCGTAGTACCAGTCTGCTTATGTAGGGGGCGCGGAGGTGACCAGGTCGGGTTGCTTAACTGCAGTAAATAAAAATCAGGTCAGGAACTTGTCTCTGCCCTGAGAATCAGGCTGTGTATTTCTTAGGACAGGATAGACAGAAATCCTATAGCAGTTCCCCTGTGTGTATTCCATCTGTGTATCAATTTGCCCGTCTCTAAATAATTATAAAAGATTTTCATGGTTTCTCTTCTTTGCAGATTGCTGGGGGATCACAGTACTTCTATTAATGTCTCCCTGCTCTAAAATAATTAAACCTGGGTGATTAAATATGCAATAAAGGGGAGACCTCTCCATGGGGACACAAAGAGACCTGCAACCTTCAGGCAAAAAAACCCCACAATAACACATAATTAGCAGCCAATCAGCTGCATTGTATGCACAATTGCACATTCATGGGAGGAGGCTTTCACCCTGTATTCCATTGACAATAAGCAATCTTCGCCATCTTATGGTCATGGCTTAGAACTGCAGCTCAGAGCTCTGCTGTGCACACCTGACCTCATTAGGTAACTTTAAAGTGAGACCAGCATTCCAATCATCAGCCTAAATCTTGTTTTTGTTTGTCATCCCAACTTCCTAAAAATTGCTTTACCCCTGTTTAGTATCTTTTCTACAATACAGTAGATTCACAGAATTTCATATGAATAAATAGCTTTCACCATTTGCTGGTCATTCCTCACTAGCACAAAGCTCTTTTGTGCACAGCTGACCTCATTAGAAGATTTTAGAGGGAGACCAGCATCCCAATCATCAGCTTATGTTCTGTAATCGCTGGTCATTGCACCCCTCTATAACCTGTTTGACAGCCCTATTGGCTGTTGGCTGTTTCAGCTGAAAGGACCCAGTGGCCCTACAGAACCCCATACCAATAAGTAACTTACACTATCTGCTGTTCATTACTCACAGCAACTCAGAGCTTTGTTGTGCACACCTGGCTTCATTAGAGGACTTTAAACAAGACCAGCATCTCGGCCATCAGCCTATGTCCTTTATTTACTAATCATTGCACCTCCCTGGAACCTGTCTGATTGGAACATTGGGTCCACAAAACCCCACGACAATGAGCAGCTTACACTATCTACTGACCATTACTCAGCACTGCAGCTCAAAGCTCCACTGTGCACACCTGGCCTCATTAGAGGACTTTAAAAAGACCAGAATCCTGATTATCAGCCTATATTCTATAATTGTTTGTCATCACACCGATCTGGAACCTGCCTTCCATCTCCTTGGCCTCTTACCTGCTTGTTAGGTGGCTTTCGCCTGCTGGCAATTACTTACACTGCAGCTCAGAGCTCCACGGTGCACACCTGGCTTCATTATGGGACTTTAAAGTGAGATCTTCATCTCAATAATCAGCCAGACACCCATAAAGCCTCTATCCTGTCTTCTACTTGGCTTTAACCCCTGATGATAAATTAAGTTCACCAAATCCAGTCTTCTACCTGGTAATGTCCTAACCCAAATGAAAAACCATACCAATTATTTACATTGGCTGATTATTTTTTGGATATTGAGATCGAAATGAGCAACAACCAAAAAAAAAGTCCTGGATGAAAAGTAAAATATGTATTTCCATTACAGTCAGCAGCTGTAAAACACCTTACAAAAATCAGGGGGATTTATTGACCTTTAAATGTAATGGACGGCCTCCAGAAACCGCTGGTGTTATGTACACCAATGAAATATCTTTTTAGTATCTTATTTATTGCAGCAATAATGAATTTAAGAAGTGCTGCCTCTGAAAGCGTGTCATCGACCTATTGCTGTATTGTACATGAGGAGTAATTCTGCAAGCAAATCCTTTTATATACATACCATTCTGTGCTATTTCCTGGGCAAGAATTGTAATCGCATACATAATATACCATATAAATAATATCTGCCTAGCAAAACAAACAAGTTCTTTCCAAACTTATTTCAATAATGAGTGTAGGAAACACAGAGGAGCATTTGAAAGAAAACAGAAGGGATTTATAAAGGTAATTTGTCCAATACAAAGCCAAAAAAAGGGAGATCTAATATTAAACAGTTCCTTATCCTCCACATGTGTAATGTTTTTGCCATTTGTTGGCCATTACTTCACAAATCATTTCTGCACACCTGGCTTCATTAGTAGTCTTTAAAGCAAACCAGCATTCTGATGAACAACTTATATCCTGTAACTGTTAGTCATTGCACCCCTTTGTCTTTCTTGTTAGTTGGCCTTTACGCTGGTGACACATTGAGTCTAACTTAATAAAGATCTCCAAGACCTGAGATGGACTATCATGGGGGAACTTGGGTGATCCAACATGCTCAGGTTCTTCTATGATAGGCTAACTTCTCCTAGCTTTAATAAATCAGACCCCGTGGGTGCCACTCCATGACACTGTGCTTTTCTTGTTGTGTTTTGCTACCTCTTCATCCTGCCAAATCTAATTCCCATTCCTCTCCTACGTATTAGCTTACTGTTAAGCCTGTCTTAAAGGTAGGATTTGCACCACCTCCACCTCCCCTAGATGGACAGCAGCTCCTGTTTTTCTATTACAGGAACATGAGCTGGGACATGCAGACCATTCACAGTTCCTGTAGCTGGAGGATGGCCCTGCAGAAAAAAAACTTCCCCTCAACACAAACATGAGGACAAATAGTCAACAAGTTGATTACTAGATTCCTAAATTGCCATAATGCCCTATTACAGGAATAATTTATTAAAGATAGAGCACAGATAGAGATTATTATCATAAATCCATGCTCCGGATTTTTTTCTATTAAAGGTCCCTTCTCCCAATGTGTGATTGGTCAGTTGGATAAGCTCATCCCTTTCAGGTTCCTCCTCCTATCAGAAAGCCCTTTAACAGGAAATGCTGCCTGAGTGGCTCCTGCTGCTGCTTCCTCTGCAGTATTCACCCCCAAAAAATGTTTTTAAGCTAAGTAGGAAGAAGGAGTAGGTGGGTGGTGGGCCCTGTATTGTGAACCAGCTCTTCAGTAACCACCCAAAAACAGCCTGGTGGTTAGTGAAAAGTGAAATAATAATTACTAAATACTGTATACACAGCTGCAATCGTTGAAGGCTTTTATTTCTGCATGGAGTTCCGTTATTATTTTGGTTTTCTGTGTAATTACCAGTGATTTGACCTGTTGTTTTAGTTCTTCGTGCTGCACACATGTCTCTGGTGTCACAGGGACAAACATTTTCAAACTTTGCTTTTTTTTTGGAAATAAATCCTGGACTGTCAGCTTTGGATTTGAAATAGGCAATTAAACAAAATTATGAGCCACAGGATTCACATGTTCAAGCAAGCCCAAGGCTAAGTGATCTCGGAGGAGCCTTCCACAGTGCCTATTGCCTCACTTTCTCTCCTGATGGAGTTCCCCTTCGCCCCTTTGGGTAACTCGGAGTAAGTTCTGTAGAAGTTATTTTTGTCACAATATCAAAGTTAGTGCTGGATGAAGTTCCTCAACTTATTAGGTGGCGACGACCTTCAGTCTCTACATAACAATCAATTGAATAACCTTGACATTATATATATTCCATTTTATTCGCAGGGCACACTTCACAAATCATGACGGTGAACTGAAAAGACTTTTTGTCGGGCTCAGGAGCATTATAAAAAAAGGAACATGGCTGTCAGAGAGATGTCAGGCTTGTCTGAGAGGCTCAGTGCTTTAATATGGGAAGCGAAAAAGATTTTTAGGAACATGAAAAAAAACAACAAAAAACATGTGAGCAACGTCATTAACCCGTTCCCATCCTCACTTATTCATCTATAGGGATCAGTGGTGTGATGAAGCCCAAAAATGACCAATTCTGCTTTTGCTAAAATTTTGGTAAAATTGGCACACAGGTGAAAAAGCTTAATAAAGTCACCCTGTACCCAAAAAGATTAGCATTTTCACTTTTGCTAAAATTTTGGTAAAATTGCCGCCGGAGTGAAAAAAATAAAGTGACCCTGCATCCAATAAAATAGTTGTGACAAGTTTTCATCAAGTTTTTGGACATCATAAGGGACTTTTGAACTTGCTTGAAAGATTGACTAGTAAGCGCCGTAGCACAACCCCCTCCTTCTATCTAGGTCATAGCGCTCTTTTGTTCTGGGAATGTCTAACGCTTGTGCTAGCCCAGCTTCTTCATGCATAATCTTTAATGTAGCTGAGTAGGAGCAAAGAAGAACTTTTACAGGTAAAAATTATGCATAAAATAAATTAATGTACATATAACCATATAGGTAAATTAAAGGTAGGGACATTAGGGGGACAGTTAGTGACACGATTAGAGGGACAGTTAGTGACACGATTTTAGACTTTGTACAGCGCTGCGTAATATGATGGCACTATATAAATACTGAGTGTAATAATAATAAAATGAATGACCTGGCTACAGGGTCTCTTTAAAGGACTCAAAAATGTATTAGATTGGAGGATACCATTGGTTTTCAAGCCAATAAAGTTTTTAGCAAGTATAATAAATACCCGTTGATCTTAAATGCTAGGTCCTTGTGACCTCCTGTAAGTGACTTGAAAGCATTAACAATGTTATCTTCCAAAGGCAGACATGATGATTGGTAACGCTGTACTGCACAACTCTTCTTACCCAAACGTAATACAAGAACCCAACACACTTCCATTTTTGAAGCCCAGCCTTGGCACCAGATTCAGTGCCATGTGTTGGCAATGTCACAGGAATTTAACTGAATGATCACCAACTCAACACAAGACTTATAAAGCCACCAAATTTCGGGACTTGTAATCTCTGATATGTTTGTTTCAGGGTCATTCAAGACCATCTACAACTCTAGACATTCTAATACAATTGCATTTAATAAATATATTCAACTTTATGCACCATTTACTGCAGCGATTCCCTTACGGGCTGTTTAATGACAGCTGTTATTTCTTGGAATTAAGATAGAACTTCTAATTAGCTGCTAAGCTTTCAGCTGTGTGTGCACAAGAAACTGGACACTGCAGGCCAAATGTTCCAATGTGTTAAACAGACTTCATGAAGCTCAGCAGAACCCATTAAATATTATTCTCTGGTAATTTCTACACAAAACCAAAACAGGGGAATGCAGACTTAGGTTACTAATAAATCTAGCTTTTGGAGAGGGCTACCTTAACTTAAAGTAGATATAAAACCCAATCATTGACCCTGCCATAAAGGTTCTTTATGGTATTGTGTGAAAACGCTCTGTTCGTTAATTGCTTTTTTGCAATGTTTAGCAAGTCTTTAGAAACTTTGTAGGTAATGACTACTAAGTCTTTCTATTTGCTGCAGTTCACTTCCCTTGGTCCACACTCAAATGCAAATAGTAAAAGAGGGTATTAGGCAACCAGTTAAACCTACATGAATTCTGGTGCTTCTTCCAGAAGGGGGCTGCTGTAAAAAGAATTTGTCAACACTGTGAAGGCTCATTTACCTGTGACCATGAATGAGGTCTTCTCCTAGGCTTCTTTTGTCTGTGTTTGACTGCCTTGTTATATTCTGGGTTAAACCATGCCTTGGCTGAATATCTTTTACAACTGTGGCTACAGATTGGGTAATGTCATTACTTTCTGGCCACAATTCCATCTTCTCTGTTTCTGTCTACAAACTATATAAATGATGGCTTCCTGACCATTTTTGCTGCGTTTTGGAGGGGGTCTGTGGGGATTGCCCCAATATTGGTGAGGTCAGGTACTGATGGTGGGGATTTGCTCTCTATTGGTGAGGTCAGGTACTTATGGTGGGGATTTAGCTCCTATTTGTGAGGTCAGGTACTGATGGTGGGGATTTGCCCTCTATTGGTGAGGTCAGGTACTGATGGTGGGGATTGCCCCAATATTGGTGAGGTCAGGTACTGATGGTGGGGATTGCCCCAATATTGGTGAGGTCAGGTACTGATGGTGGGGATTTATTGGTGAGGTCAGGTACTGATGGTGGGGATTTGCCCCCTATTGGTGAGGTCAGGTACTGATGGTGGGGATTTGGCTCCTATTGGTGAGGTCAGGTACTGATGGTGGATGAGAAGACCTTGCTCACAGGATGTTCAGTAGGGTTGGGGTCAGGGCTCTGTGCTGGACACCTGAGTTCCTCCACACCAAACCCCATGTCTTTATGAAGGGGGCTTTGTACCCCAGGACACAGTTATTGGGGGAACATAAATGTGACCACAAGGCTAGAAGAGCACAATTGTCCATAATGTCCAACTATGATGCTATATTACCTAGAAATTTCACTTAGCTATTAGGAATGGGTCTATATAAGTTTTAACCCTGAGTGTTTTAATATCAGTTTAAAAATAGAAAGAACTGTGACATCCATGTCCAAAAAGACCAAAGTAAAGGACTGGTTGCCAGTGTGGCATGTGGTCTCTATGCAGTTGACCTTCTTGACTTTCCTGCATAAACATAATTTGTTTTGCAATGTGCTTCAATGAAAACACTGCCATCTTGGCAGAGAAAAAGCTTTTCCTTATAATGTCAGAGATGTTCTAAGATGATCTGATGACTAGAGGGGTTATAATTAAGAATAAGAAGAAAAGCAGGATCAAAAGAACAGATAATATAGAAGCAGAGAGATCTTTGCATTGCAGGTCCTCAGGTGCAGCTTCCCCTCCAGCAAGTAGAACAGAAAGCAGCACAATGGTGACAATGCCAAACCTCACTCCAAATCTAACTAAGGTAGCAGTGGCTTAGAAGATCTCAGAATCATGAGGATACAGAAGATGAGATCCTGAACACAGGAATTGCTTGGGAACAATGAATGTTCTCTATACTATATCAATGTGCATATTTATTATTTTTAATTTCAAGTCTATAATTACACACTGGGAAAATTTTATGCACAACACCGTACTGTCTTGTGTATTTATTTTGAATTTGTGGGCTGAAAAAAAACTTGAAAAATAAAAATAAATTACATGGCATTTTTGGAGCAATGCATCTGATTTTTCATCTCCAGATCCTTGCCCAGATATTCTCTAACTCAATAAGTTATCGTTCCTTGGCTACATGGTGACAGGCCAAAAAAAAGATGTTCACATATAAATCTTTAAGATGTATTCAGCATTTATTTAGAAGGATGAGTAGACTGCTGTATAATTTGCTATTTTCAGAGCTGCGAACAAGCAACGAGGAAAGGAAATCAATGAGATAAGCAGAAAGGAGCAGTGGAAAATACCATCCAGTTGTAACTCTGCTTAGTGGAAGCAGCTCTCCAAATGCTCCTGGGAATCATAGTTGGCAAACAGCTGATTGTACGGAGCGAAAGTTTGCTCATTGCATTACTATGCAACTTTGAAAATCCTTGCAGAAACAGAAAAATGAAAAAAAAAACTGACAAATTCCCAAATTCATAAAATGGACATAAACTTCGGAAAAAAATATCAAATGAGCTTTAACATGATAACATCATTGCAAAGTAATTTTATATATGCAGTTTCATTGAAATAATCAATGGTGATAGTACCATGAAGGTGTGAGTAATACTGCTTCCTTTTGCAGGGTGACAATACTTTGTTCTCATTTCCCAGTTGTACATTTTTGTTGTCACCCTGTCCCATGGGTTCCCATTGGGGAGCACTAGTAACACCCTATGCAAGAATGGTCAACAAATGGCCCTCTTTGTGTGTATGTAGGCAGAAAGCAGCTGCCCACAGGTTGCAGGAGAAATATAAAAAAAAGAATTGTTTGAAATAAAAATCATGGCAACATTTTATAATGTACACAAAGAAAATGAAAGGTCCTTCAGTAATAGTTTACAACTACTTTAAGTTCATCATTTAACTTTGGAAGGAGGAGTTCAAGCAAGCGTCCATTTTGTTCTATGCTACAGGCAAGCAGCTGCAGATCTGATTTATTTGTACATAGAAATGGGAAAAACAATGGCTGAGTGCCCAGCGTGCATCTATAAATTTGGCTGAGTTGCGGGCGCACCTCTCCTGAAGCGAGCTTGCAGCCCCCCAGACTGTAAGCCAATGGGTTGTGGAAAACCTAAATTCTGATCTTTATTATAAGGTCACATCTAGGCCAAACAAAGGCTTCTATATTGATGATGTCTGGCGGTGCCAGCTTTTTCACCCACGCAATTTGGCGCAGATTTAGTCTACATGCTTTTGAGCATTCACTTAACGTGTCTAGATTCCAGCTACATGGCTAAAAAAAGGCAGACACCAACACAAATGTGTCTCCCTTGACACCGTCTCTATTAGAATGTCGCAGTTCTGCATGGCTGCCAAAGAAGAATATCATTTCCTATGCACCTTGTTGTGGTCTGCGATGACTCTCAGTGGAACCTCAACTGAACTCAAGCAATCAAGAATAATATGAAGTGAAATTAAAAGTGCACAGAATAAAGTAGATAGAAAATCTCACTGAATGGTGTGTGGTTTGCTAAAGCACTTTGTCTTACAAAGCCACTTCCTATTTATAGCAATGGATGTTTGGAATTTCTCCGGGTGGGTTTCCTCTTGGAGACAACAGCGGACCAACCCTGCCTATCATGATAAAATGGCCATTTGGACTCCTCATTGGAAGCCCATGGTGACAGTGGAACAGGGGGATAAAGATGAAGCATTCTCATTGTATTTCAGGAAAGTCCAAGCAATGTTTTTTAGGACGGAATCATTATTTTATCAAAAAGACCAAACAGCTGTCACCAGCTTCCCTCTTTACCTCCTCATACAACACTTAGAACAATTTTTCTTCTTTCTTGGAAGCACGTCTTAATTCATCCATAAGATCTTCTTATTTTAGAAAGCATTCCTTATACTGTTGACAAGATCCAACATATATTTTCTGAGATCTACCATAGGTTGAAGATGTAAAGCAGTCATTCTGACGCAGTCAGAGTTCATGCTTAAATCGTAGATACCCCAATATAGGATTGCATTATTTAATTATTAATATATTTCCAATATTGCATCATTGAGATAGCTGTCCAAAATTTCCAATCATCATTTCCCTTTTTGTGGTCTTCCTGGGTTGAATGTTCTCATCCATTCTACTCTCGTGAGGTCAAATTACCAAGGTCTTAGAAATCCCCTGAAGAAGCCCGTTTAGGGCAAAACGCGTCGAGGTAGACTTTAAGAACAGTATTGACCTACAATTGGATTCTATAGATATGAGTGTATTTTATAAAGTCATGGGCAACATTGCCATTGCCTTTTTTTACAAATAATTTCTCTAATAAGTATATGTTTTAGTGAATGGAATAAAAGGTTTTAAGTTACACTAGTTTCTTTTTCCTGCCATAAGAGCCGCTATTTTTCTACTTTTTCTCTCAATACATTATCATGCCAAAACTTTTCAAAATTTACTGACTCAGTTTAATAAAACTTTAACCATCAAGCAGGTTTTGGACTACGAAGGGTCACCAAACAAACATAGAGATTAAATAAACCACAAAACCCATTGGAAAAGGAACCAATCATTTTCTTTGCCTCCCTTGCTTTCCTTGTTCCCAACATACATATAACAAAATTGTGATTCATAGGGAAGCCATAACATGCATATGACTCAGGGGAACGCATTTGAAAAACCATAAACCATTTAGTTATCTGACTCTCGACAGATGGCTATCAACACGTAAAGACATGAACGTTTTATTGAAGTGCATGTCCCATATTTCTTGAAGCTTTTTAGAGACCCTGTGCTCTCCTATGACCCCAAAATGATAATTTTTATCACAGCAGTCACTATGTTCTATAACTTACTTTAGTGCTTGGAACCTTTCCATCTGAAAGCACAGCTGTGTTTGTGTATTGGTAAGCTGTAATATTAATGTGATAACCTACGACTGATAGGAGTAAATCTTTAGTCTGTGGTGCATGTAAAGTTGCAGAATCGCTTGTAGCTTTATAACCAGTCTATGCCGGTCAGTCTATATAGCGTAATAAGCCTCTAAAAGACTTATTATGCCTTTATATGATCCTTTTTGGAGGCTCAGGCTCTTAATATGTGATTTCCAAGCATTCTACATCTTAACATGTCACTTGGTGTTGCACTGTAGGAGACACATATGCATTATGAGCAGCCTTCATGACATCCTTTATTCCTTTGCACAAAAACAAAAGTTTAGTATAGTGCAGCAGCGGTGCATTCTGCACAAAACATTAAAGGCAAAGACGACCTGGATGCAATATTGGATCTATATGCAGGAATTAAAATGCTGCACAAGAGTTGAACTACATTATACTTTCAGAATGATTTTGAAGGGCAAGGTATTTTCATTAAAATCACTAATCCCACAATGCTGGCATACTATCTTTTTGTTTTCTTATATTGATGGGTAATACTTTATATCATTATAATCTCAAAGGTCTCCCCTTACCCCTGAGGAAGCACTTTTGGGAGAAACGCGTCGGTGGAAAACCTAACTGCTACTGCGAATTCAGTATGATGGAACACAACATTGCTACTTCAGATTTTTCAATTAGTGCACCTATGTTAGCCTAGGGTTAACTAAGGAGAATTTTGTTCCAAGTTTTCTAAACATGTCTCAATTTATTAAAATTTAGTATTTTTAATGAAATTACTTTGCCCTTCAAAAGACTTTCTCTCTCTCTCTCTCCTACACACAATATGTAACTTCAGGCTGGGCAGCGGGGATAATTTCTTTTGGTGAAACACATCACCAAACTACTTTCCCAATGATCCATTATAATTTGGGAGTTCCAATGAGCCCCCTCTCGACAAGGGGTTTGTGTAAGTAAAATCTGGGTCCTTTTAAATTCTACATTCTCAAGCTTTAATAAGTGATCCCCTTTACATCTTTGCAATTTATTGTCAACCTAACAGGCACTAAAAGTGAGCTAAATCTGAATCTCAACATCCATGTGGTTTGCTTTTCACTGCATATTCGATTCAGGATTGTAAGCTCTTCTGGTCAGGGTCCTCTCCTCCTGTATCACTGGCTGTATCTGTCTGTAACCCCTATTTAATGTACAGCGCTGCATAATAGGTTGTCACTATGTAAATACAATATTATCCCCAAAGCCCTATGTGGCCCGGTCTGATGTGCTGGACCACAGAGAGCCCAAAATCATCTAAACCAGATGATACAGCGGACCAGGACACTCCAATTCTCTTCTTCTCTAAACGGTCCTGGCTTTGGCATAAAACACAGAAAGCAAAGCCCGGATTTTAACCTAAACTATTTTCTTGCATGATGGACCCATGTCTAGAAAACAATAAAAAGTGTTCTAGAAGACTTTCAATTTAAAAAAAGATATTCACCTTCATTTTTTACTTTCCTATTACTGTCTCTGTATAAGACAATACAACAATTCCCTGCCAAGAGATGACAAGACATTTCATTTCATCCTAAATGTCAATGTCTTCAGCTTTAATGACCTGGTGTCAGAGCCAGAGACATTGTCACAAGCCATACTATGTGCTACATTATGTCAAGGACCATCTCAATCTGCAGCTCACACAAAATGATACTTTTCAGTTTCTATAAGATTCTTTTTGAGTTCATACAAGATACTTTTCCCTTTCAATATTTTAAAAAAAGGATAAAAACAAAGTTTACTGGAGCAAGAACAAAATGAGCCTGCAATCAAACTCCAAGAACACCTGTTCATCGCCCTTATATAAGCCATTATGAAAAGCCTCATTACCATCTAAGGGAAGTCCGGTGGAGAGTTGCAAGGCTGCAGATAAATTGCAACAAAACTTCTGCACCTACCTAGTATGGAAAAATGCATACACTAGAAAAAGCTTATTTGGCAAAAATATTTTGACATGAATACCTAAGACATGACACTCTTATTGCTTCCCACTTAACCATCTCTGCAAAGTACAAAGATGCATTGTGGTCATGTAATTGCTAGATAAAATACTAAAAAAAGATGTTTATTGCAGTTGAGAGATTGCTTCCATATCCCGTGCCACAACAAAATCCAAAAAAAAGGATTTAGGCGTACGTACTGTATGCTGTAACTCTTGCCCCTGTTCCACCAGCACATTACAAACAAATGTAGTACATGCCCATACGTGTGTTCTAGACTCTGTGGCCAACAGTCTGGAGATGTCAATGACTCTGGTGAATTAATTAAACTTTTTCAGCAATTATTGTACAAGCCCAAACAGGTAATTTTCCTTAGGCTAACCCAATATGAAACTGATACATGTCCTATTTCACAATATTCTGCTGCAGACCCTGAACCATCTAATGAAAATGTCAGACTGCTTGAAGATTTGTAGTCACAAACAGGTGCTCTCCATGTGTAATAATTCTCAGATCTTTATTAGGTCAGTCAAGCACTGGGCACTTCATAATGGGTGGCCGGATAGATGGTGGTGTCCATGAACTACCCCGCTTTTAAGTATAGGATCTGGATGCTCACAGATCTCATGCATCACATCAGAAATTTGTTGATGCTGGCATGGTTGGATTGGACACCATTTGGTTTTAGTTTGCCTGTTCCGAGTTCCCTGGCAATAGGTTCATGGTAAAGGGTCAATAAATGTGCACCTAAATTCAACAAAAATGTAATATATTGTAACATACTCATCATTGGATCTAGATTCTTCTTCTTGTGGTGGTGGTCAATGAGAAATGGTAACAAAACTAGGCACCATTAGGTGTGAGTTCACCACTGCTCAAAAACAAGGCTATCTTGTATGAAGCTAAGAAAAAGAACACTAAAGGTCCCAAAAATCAAAGGCCCTTAGGACCAGGAAGTGCTGCAGATCCAACATTTTTCATCC
Source organism: Pyxicephalus adspersus (assembly GCF_032062135.1). NCBI lineage: Eukaryota > Metazoa > Chordata > Amphibia > Anura > Pyxicephalidae > Pyxicephalus > Pyxicephalus adspersus. Next base: position 88,504,467 of record NC_092871.1, read on the forward strand.
CAGGATATTCTATTGTATATTTGGCTATATTGCATCTATGGGTGATGGGTCACCTATACTTCTTGACCTGGAGACCCAAGAGAAAGTTTTAGAAGTCTCCAAAAAGTGAGGATTATTGTCTTGCTGGCAACTGAACAAATGTTTTCATATGGATATTTATCATCACCCCTGCTTCTGGTGTCAAATCTACATTTTTTGTATTTACAAAAACATCAAAAGGATGAATCCAGAATACAGTGACACATAGCAGGTTGCAGTAAGGACATGAAAGGGGTTATGTGTATGTAAAGCCAAAAGATTTTTGGATTTGCATACGCTTTACTGAGAACTGATTAGAAGCCAGTTAAACCTGTATTCAGAAAAGCCAAGCTTCCATTTCTGGGAGTTTACCTTTTTGGAAGACAAATAATGACAAATTATGCTAGATCAAAAATTGCTGTAATATCAACAACATGATCAAGCAAAGACAGAAAAAGCCAGTTTCAGTGTTTTTGGGGTTGTTTGGAGGTGAGCCATATAAAGCTTATTATTCTTTATTGTTGCGCGTCCACAATTATCCTTGTTCCTCAAAGCTTATTGGCTCAATATGGATCTAAATTGCAGGTCTTCTAGATGCAGAATCATGTGTCAAGTAAGGTCCAACACAATTCAAACAGAAAAACAGGAAACAGGAAACCAACAAACAACATAGGGATTGTTTTTCCTGTTTTTTCTTGTAATTTTTTTATTCTTCATATGACTGTATCTACCTCCATGGCATTTCTTAGGGTCTGTTTTATGATGGTAACCACAGTGAAAAACGCTTGCTCAATATGTGTTGAAACAGCCACTTGTGGTCTCCATCAGAAGTTTGCTTTAGAGGGTGACAACTCACGCACAATTAAGAGACAAGAAGTGCCTTAACAGGGTCCTTAATGGCACTATAACCAGTGTTTATTCCAATGAAACTGAACATTTTCAAATATAGATAACAGATCTCTAGGTGCTGCAAAAGATGTCAGTGTGTCCAATGTAAACTGCTGTGTCTATAGCTGCACCCTCCATCACTTATCCAACAGATGCTTAGCACATCATGTTCTACTGACAATCTTCCGGGAACTGGAAGAACAGAAAATGGCTTGTACTGCATATTGTGCGACCAAAGTGGGAAGCAGGGGAGAATTGGTCTGGGGGCAAGGGTGGAATTTGGCCCCTGAGTTATTACAAATATTATACAACCATCAGCTAAAATATAAACCTACTGACATATGAAGTGAATACCATTGATTTTCTGGTTAAAATGCCACCAAGAGGTTGAATATTTTAGACATTTAGTTTTAGAAGGTTAGCTGTTGGAAAAATGGGCAAATGTAAGAATCTGATCGACTTTGAAAAGGGCCATATTGTGATAGTTGGATGACATCAGTCGGAATATCTCAAATATGGCAGGTCTTTGGAATATTCTTGGTATGCAGTAGTTAGTACGTCTCAAAAAAGGTCCAAGGAGGGACAACTAGTGAACACGGAACAGGGCCATAGGTACCCAAGGCTCATTAAAGGCCATGCAGGTGAAAGCTAAGCAATCTTGTATGATCTCACATCATGCTGACTATGGGAAAAAGGTGTCAGGGCATACAGTGCATCACAACTTGCTGTGTGGCTGTGTAGCTGCAGACCAGTTGGAGTGCCCCTGGACCTTTGTTAACTACAAAGCCTACAATGGGCATGTGAGCATCACGGCATGGAACAATGGAAAAATGTGGCCTGGGCTGATGAATCTTGTATTCTTTTAGATCATGTGGATGGCTGGGTGAATGTTTGTCATTTAACTAGATAGGAGATGAAAGCAGGATGCAATATGTAAGGCTGGCAGGCCAGTGGAGGTATTAGGGTGCACTATGGGTTTAAAGAAGGCTGGTGGAAGATGCCTGGTGAAAGGTAGACTAGTGGAGGTGACATGGTGTCCTATAGGAAGAGGCAAGCTAATGGAGGTGGCAGGGTGCCCTACAGGAAAAATACAGGAAGGTGGAGGTGACAGATTGCACTATAGGAAGAAGTCAGACTGCTGGAGGCAGAAGGATGCACCATGGGAAGGAGACAGACTGGTCTAGGCAGCATGTTGCACTAGGGGAAGGAAGCAGGCTGGCAAGGGTAGCGTGACTTCAAAAAGGGGCTGCTAATGTGTTAGTACCAGAAACCATAGGAAACCGTCAAAGGTCTTGTGGAGTCTATGCCTTGATGGGTCATTGATGTTCTGGTGGGGACTGGCACAATATTAGCCAAGTGGTTTTAATGCTGATTAATGTATGTCAATCCAAATGGAGCTTGAAACCAGTTCCTGTTCCTGTTCAGGTCTGCAATCAAAGCACCAGGGAAATGTTCAAGCATTAATTTTTTTTGTAGCTTGAAGATTTCACGTGGCCAAATCCTGAAGGCTGCAAAAAACTAAAGGTAAACTGGATTGAAGCAAAAGCATGAAATGTACTCATTTCTTTAACAGAAGCTGAATGACAAGTATTATTTGCAATGACAGCATGGGGTTTTATTAAATATTTTATTGAGCACGGCCTATATCATTTTCACGAAGTAGCCGTCATCCAGCTCATAAAGTAATTCCTCTGTTACAATTCATCCATTAAATCCACTTTACTAAGCATATATAATAAACCATGTTCTATAAACAATGTACACCTTTATTTGGCACCATGGTGTTCTTTACGCGTGGCACTTTCTATAGCCCAGAGAAATATATTTCTACCATGGAAGAACCAGCTGGTTGTGTTTGTCTTCAAGGCCAAATGTTACCGGCTCTTCCTGGAGTAGAACAGATGGAGAAACCTTATTCTGGTTTTTAAGAGATGTGTAGTTAGAAAAAAACGTGGGAAAAAAAGAACACAGGAGTTTATCAGAAAAAGAAGAAAAAGAGACAAGCTTGAACACTTCAAGAGCGCAGACAAGACCGCAGACACAACAGAGACAACGCAGAAAGGAGTAAAATGTAAAGGTCAAGGAAAAAAACTGCTCAAGGGTTTAGGACGCCTTAAAGTCAATGCAGATTGTATTAACTCTCTACTGTCAATGGCCTTTGGGAGAACTGGGCAGTTTGCAGAATGTCTTATTAGTAGCCAACCTTTTGCCGCTCTTCGCCCTGACTGCTCCAACTTCCCTATAAAACATACGCTCCTTTATTTAGTTATTTCACTGCTGCCCTGAAATCAGAATATATTATCTTCTCGTTCAGTGCCTTCTCTCCCTGCGTTTCTAACTCTCCTCCATTTACTTCAATCATTTCACATAATCTGGATAAAGATTTGTGTGCAAGGCCCCCAACATATATCTTCTCTGGACTTAAGCCAAAATACGCTGTGCTGTCTTTGACATCCCAGAGAAGTGTTTCAGTTGTCTCTTTTGCTTTTGGGATGAGCGCGGAGCTTGAATTTTTGCTACCTAAAGCAATGAAGGAGCTATGCTAGGTTATTGATGCGCATCTGTTGGTTAGTATCAAAAAATCCTCCATGCCCCATGCACAGCATCAATAGTCTGTCTGACAGAACTTCAGTTACACGACAGCTTAGCTTTGACAACACTCCCCGGGCCTCGGCCAGAAGTACGGCCAAAGCAACTCCCAGCCATATCTGGCAACCAAGCGTCAGACTGGCAAGCGGTGTGGCGGGATATCCATTTCCTGACCCTGAATTAAGCCTTTTCATCCTGCATTCAATTCCTGTTTCATTAATCCAACAAGGGAAACCCTGTTCTCATAATCCTTGGGAGAGCCACACACCTTGCAATACACTTTTTTATTGATACATTAGGATCATTATTATGATAGATAAAACACCTAATGTAATATTTCGTGTAGGCATGGATAGGGTGGGATTAAGATAAACAAAAAGAGCTGTCATGGGAGGTTTAAAAGTTCAAGGAGCTCCGTAGCTGGTGACCTAATTAAAATTCTAAGTGCATGGTTCCCAACTGACCCATTTGGGGCTCCCATCATTGCTCCCTTTGCTAAATTGCCCCTCTTATTTAGGTTAGGAAAAAACCCAATGCCTCTGTTCTTGGCCCCCTAAATAAGCCAATATGTCCCAACCCCTTCACCCAGTGGTGCCTCTGTCAGCAGCAGCATTCCACATTAACTGCAGCCTAGTTGAGATGTATAGTGTTGATACGTACAACATGGCGGCACCTAGTTCCATCGATAAGGAGGCTCAAAAGAAATGTGTGAACAGAATAAATATTTGCTTAACTTTGAGCAGCAAAAATGCCAAAAAAGGTCTCTAACTTCTTCAACCATAGCTACCCTCCTAGCAACAATGAAGAAATGAATGAACAGGTATACAATTAATGACTGCAATAAGGGATAAAACAAAAAGGGGGAAAAAGCTCAGAGAAATAAAATCCACATATGAGGATTTCTAAGCTACAACCTATGACATTTTCATTCTTGGGGTTGGATTTGCTCAGCAAAAAAATTGCTAAGAGTTTGGCAGCAACACCGATTTCCAAGTCCATAGAACTGAATACGGTTTTGTACATTCCGACACCTTTAATGTTCTGATGTTCTGTATACAGTTGGATGGTGATTCTTAATATAAACAGTTGTGTTTTAATATGGAGTGTGATGGTTTTAAGACACTACCATCTAAAACACAGCCTCAGTTATGTATAAATTAATTGGCTGTAACAATAAACTGTCTGTCTCTGAGTGTGGAATTATACTCACTATGATAATTACAGCCAACCCATTGTTTAGTCATTTTGGCCACCCCATATGATTTAACGTTTCATTCTTCGACCAGCACATTGCCTGGAGAAATCCAGATGAAGAGTGCCTGACAAATGACAAGGACACGTCAATCTTCAACAGTACATTCATATTTAAATATTAGCTTTGTAGTTTAGAGACATGGAGAGCACTCTGAATATTTCCACTGCAGACGAATTTAGGAGTAGTTTCTTGTTGTTTGTGTGGAAATTTTAAGACCACAAGTTGTCTAATAATGCTTTGACGTAAGCTCTTGCCACAATATGGCACTGATAGCAACTGATAGCAAAAAAGCCCATTGATTCACAATGTAACAATCCATTAGTGGGAACAATGACAGTTATTATGAAACTATCTGCCTCCTACAGCCATTAATATGGAGCTGTATAATATTCTCTACTCTGGAAAGGCTTTTGGAGGGTGTCGGTGGGAATTTCCCCCATTTGTTAGGTCAGGTGCTGATGTTGGATGAGAAGACCTGGCTCACCATTCCAATTCATTCCAAAGGTGTTCAGTAGGATGAGGTCAGGACTCTGTGCAGGACACTGGAGTTCCTCCACACCAAACTGGTGACCCCATGTCTTTATGGAGGGGGCTTTGTACCCCAGGGTACAGTCATGGGGGAACAGAAAAGGGTCTTCACCAAACTGTGACCACAAGCCTGAAAGAGCACAATTGTCTTCAATGATAAAGGATTACCAGGATCCTTCATTGGGGACATCTGAGCTCCATCATTTGGGGAGCTGTACTCCATACACTTGGCCATATACTGTAGGTAGGTGTAATGTTAGATGAGAAGACCTGGCTCACCATTCCAAATTATCCCAATGGTGTTCAGTAGGATGAGGTCAGGGCTCTGTGCAGGACTCTTGAGTTCCTCCACACCAAACTGTGTTTATGGAGGGGGCTTTGTACCCCGGGGTACAGTCATGGGGGAACAGAAAAGGGTCTTCACCAAACTGTGACCACAAGGCTGGAAAAGCACAATTGTCTTGTGTGCAACTGTTACCAATATTGACGGTGGTCTTATTGCTTTTACCAACCTACCATGACTTCTTCTGCAATGTATCTCTGTATGGAGGTCTTGGTGAAGGAAGGGCTTTGTTACCTAATGTCAGAGATGCCCTCTGATTATTGGTGATCCGATGTCTGGTGGGGTAATGAAAAAGGTGAAAGAAGCCCAAATCCACAGATTGGATGAAACCAAAGCAGGAAAGTCTTTGCACTTTGCAACTTGGCACTGCAGGTACTCAGTTACAGCTTTCCCCCCAGCAAAGAAAAGCATTATTGTCTATAATGTCTTGCATGCTGTAATAATAATATTATCCTTTAGTGAAAATGCCAAAACTTTTTTGGCAGGAGGTGCCAATTGAAATGTTACTTTTTAGCCATATGGCGTCCTTTATTACACTATATACAGGCTCCTCCTAACAAGTCAATTCCTTTTCTCTTACTTTTACAAATTTGCATAACAACTTAATCCCACTGACACCCAGTGACAGATCCTTTAATGCCATCAGTCACAGGTAAGGATATTTTATCAGCCGCTCCAAGTATAATGAAAGATCAAAACCCAGTCACTGTGAGGAAGTGTTCCCAAACATTTGTAATCCCTTATGCAAACCTAATAAATCTTTCCCTGCTCAGCCATTTATTTAGTCTTCATACATTTCACTCGTTAAGGCTGTTTAAAAGTACTTTGGGGATGAAGGTAGTGAAACTATTTACAGGGTTATTTTTTTATTTTTTTTGGCTTAGTACGTTCTCCATTCTTTTTCTAGTGTTTGCAACTAGAGAATTTCATGACTTCTGTGTGCAATATGATACGATTTGGAAAGCAAGTGGGAAGACACTACAGGAGTAACTGCTTTTTTCCTTCTTGGCCCACCATGTTTTTATCAGAAAGTACTGTACAGTCTTCCCTAATTTGAGCCTGTTTTATAACGCCTACCAGTTTGCCGGAGCCACTCTGTTGACACATACATGATAATAAAGAAGGACTTAAGCAAAAAAAAATCAAAATTAAAGAACATTAAAAAGCCATAATAATCAAAATTAAAGAACATTATTTAAAAATAAAATGAAAGAAAAAAAAAAAGCTTGAGATTTCAAGTCTGTGATTTGGCCATGAATGAATCACAACGAATTGGCTTGTTCTGTTTCTCCTCTTCCAGTCTGCATTCTGCTGTACAACCTGCAATAGGCTGAAGTCAAAATCAGGTACGTATTTAAAAAGATACATTTATTAATGTATCAATAAATGTAAACATTATGAATTAGCTGAATAAAATAAACTACCTGCTATCAATTTATGTACTGGAATAATTTTTAAGAACGTCAGATGCAAGAAACAGCTACAATAAGCAAAACAATGCTTCCTGTGATGCATTGTGATGAAGATTTACAGATAATTGTAAGAATCCACTTATATAATGGTAACATTTTTAGGGCGGGAGCATCAATTGGTGCTAGTTTGGCTCCTGTTGTTGTAAAAAGAGCAACGTAACATGTGAAACCAATGCAATTCGGCACTCTTTAAATTTGCATGTCAGATTCCATTTGATCTATGTTTTGCAATGTGACATAACACTTTGATGTGTAATATATACATACCGCGAACAACCTCATTAATCTTTCAAATCAGATCTGCAAGCATTAATTATACACCATCCTGGAAGAATTAGCACACTCATCATATGCTGCTCAGGGTGAGGTGCAGAATCCATGCATTATTGCATTAAACCATGGAGCACAAAAAATAATTTTGGAAACATGATTTTTTTCCAGTCCTGCTGCTGGCCAGTACAACTCTATGCAGGACCTACATCCTATGAGAAAGTGCAAAAGGTGCCCCAAAAGCCAAATATTATTTAAGCCCCAAATAAGTAATAAATCTAAAGACCAGGAAGAGTAAGCAAACCCACAATGCTAGCCTGGGACAGGAATGCTGGTTGAGAAACTCTGCTCCAGAGGTTAAGCTAGTGCAGGAGCAGGGTCAGACTGGGGACCTGGGGGCTTGCAGAGGCAGTAAAGTGCAGAGCTAACCAAAATGCATGAATTTCCTGAGATTTTGTATTCTTTTTTTGTAAGACAGCCAGGACCAGGAACTGACAGAATATTATGTTTTGTAAACATAATTATTTTCCAGTCCTGTTGCTGGTAAGTCCAACTCTGTGCAAGAACCACTTCCCAGGAGACAAAAGATGCCCCAAAAGACACAAACATCAATGCAAGGTTGCAAATTCTGCAATATATCATCACTGGCCTAGATGAAGTCCAGGAAGAGATAGCCAACCCATAATGGCGGCATGGGACAGGAACGCTAGTTAAAAAAAACACTGCTCCAGAGGTTAAGCTAGTGCAGAACAAGGGTCAAACCAGCAGACGTAGTGAGATGCAAGACCCACCAGAATGCATAACTTTCATAGCATTTGGTATATGTTTGTAAGACAGCCAAGGGTCAGAAACTCAACATGGAGCACAAAAAAATAATTTTGGAAACATATGATCAAGGTTTTTTTTCAGTCTTCCTGCTAGCCAGTGCAACTCTGTGTGGGAACCACATCCTAGTGAGAAGGTGCAAAAGGTGTCCCAAAAGCCACTAACATCAATACAAGATTCTGTGTTCTGTTGAAAGTCTGCAAAACGTCACCACAGACCTGGCTGATGAAGACTAAGAAGAGACAGCCAACCCACAACGGTGGCATGGGACAGATGATGAAGCAGAAGGTTGAAGAGAAAGAATAAGACAGCATGGAATTTACAATTCCATATAAAATTTCATATTAAAAAGAATACAAGAACCTATTAAAAAATCATAAGTACAAGGGCCACTTTAAGGCAGGTTAAGACATATACTAATATTCTTCCTGACTGGGTGCTATCCTTGGCTCCCTGTTGGCTGGTATTGAACCCTTTAGGACCAAGTGCACCTGTTCTGGCATTCTGCTTCTTTGATTCCAATTTCAGCTGGCGGGTACACTGTAAACTCAAATGTAAATCACACTTTGTCATGTTTGATGAAGCACAGGAAGGATAAATGGAAAAAAAAAAACAGCAGCAAGCTAACATATGGCCTCCATATTTAGGATAATGCTTTATGTCAGTAACAATAAACACTAATTTGCTGCCATGTCTCATGATGATAAAGGATGATGCTATGAACAGGACCTGAGGATAATATTGGCTTCAAATGAAGGACGAGTAATGTGGAAGTGATGCCTTGTTGATAGAATATGGGGAGAGACAGGAAAGATTCTCTCTGTCTTACTGCAACCTGTTACTACACGAGCTGACAGATGGCTAAAGCAATTGCAAAAAAAGAGGAGAGGGAAAAACGGAACATAAGAAGCACTGGAGAGTTCCGGGATGACTGGTATCCAAAGCTCTTACTGCATGTGAATAGTTTGTTAGCTGTCTGTATGCAAGTGCACTTTAAAAAATATGTAGAAGTTATTATTATTATTAAACAGGATTTATATAGCACCAACATATTACGCAGCGCTGTACAAATAAATAGGGATTGCAAATGACAGACTAATACAGACAGTGATACAGGAGGAGAGGACCCTGCCCCGAAGAGCTTACAATCTAGTAGGTGGGGGAATTTCACACACAAAAGGATGGGAGATATGTAGTGTGGGAAGTAATGATGGTTTCAAATGACAGAAGAAGCCGGGTAGGCAAGTTTGAAAAAATGGGTTTTGAGTGCTCTTTTAAATGAGCAGAAAGTAGGAGCAAGCCGAATAGGATGAGGAAGACCATTCCAGAGAGTTGGGGCAGCTCTAGAGAAGTCTTGTATCCGTGCGTGTGATGAGGTTATGAGTGAGGAAGTCATTAGTAGGTCATTGGAGGAGCGGAGAGAGCGGCAGGGGGAGTATTTTTTAACCATGTCAGAGATGTAAGTGGGACAATAACTGTGTAGGGATTTGAAGGCAAAGCACAGGAGCTTAAATTTGATTCTAAGGTGAAATGGAAGCCAATGGAGAGAACTACAAAGAGATGTAGCGGAAGAGGAGCGGAGGGAAGGATGGATGAGTCTGGCTGCAGCATTCATAATAGATTGTAGAGGAGAGAGTAGGGTTAGTGGAATACCAGAGAGGAGGAGGTTACAGTAGTCCAGACGGGAGATGATAAGAGCGTGTACAAGGAGTTTGGGGGTCTCAGGGGACAGGTAGGGGCGGATTTTGGAGATGTTGCGTAGATGAAAGTGACCGGACCTGGAAATGTTCTGAATATGGGGGGTAAATTAGAGGGCCGAGTCAAAGGTGACACCAAGACAACGTGCCTGAGGGGAGGGCCGAAGTTCCTATGAACCTCTTGCATTCCCCACATATGATTGAAGCTGAACTCCAGGCCAACAGATGAATACACAAGTGATATATACGGATAATGTCCATTCTGCCATATGTCCATTCAGAACAGAGATTTCCACTTTGAGATGTCTAAAATCTCAGAGAGAAAGTTCTCTACCTCATTAATCTCAAGGCCACATCCCCAATTAATATCATAAATAGAAAAAGAAAAAACAAACTTAGGACTTTTAAGGTCAATTCAACTCCAATAAAAAAAAATTGATAAAAACCTTTATTTCAATACAATATTAACACAATTCATGACACAAAAACATATATATTGAGCTCAGCATAGGAAATAACCAATCCTTAGGCTTATATGTAACGGAAGTAATTGCCGAGCCCGGTAGGTATAATTTAACAAAGAAGGAAATAAATGTAGCAGCTCTCTATGGGAACCATATTTTTGTAAAAACTAGTAAAGTCCTCTATTTAGCTTAATAGGATAAAACAAACTTACAAAGGTACACATACTTATAAAGAAAGGGGTGTGATACTGATAATTTTAAACAGAAAAGTCTTTTGGATGGCTGCTACGAGCCCTCCCTGCTGTTCCTCTCTTCCACATCAGTTTGAAAATGTTTCAATTCTATGAATCATGATCTATCAATCTGAAATTAACTCGAGTACTTACATAGACTATACAATTATTAACAAGCAAGCATAAATATCAACAGTACCCAAAAATACACTGCCCAAAGCTTACTTAGTTCACTAATCCTCGTCACCATTGACTTGGCATTTGATGTGACTCCAATTTCTGATCTTCTATTGATTTTTGGATCAATATACCAAGGTCTCACTATCACCTGAGGAAGCCCATGAGGACGAAATGCGTTGGGAGAAACTGTAATTATATGGTGTACAATTTGACCTATTAAACCTAAGATCGAAATTATTAAAAAATTTAGCCTAAATACAATTGTCAAGATAAATCACTTAAATGGGAGAGGCGTTCTTCTGGTGTCCACAGATGTGAAAGCGGCCTTACCAAGGGGCCAGTTTGCCATCCCTTAGGGTAGTTTAGTAGAAAGAAAGCATCGAGAAGGTTTTTTTTTGGCAAAAAAATCAATTATGTTTATAATTCAGTCTCATAACAACAACAACGAACAGTGGTTTAAAGATCACAAGTTCAACAGCATAAAGAGAGGAATATACCTCTATTATTCAATAAAGGCCCTGCTTAGGCACTAGACAATGGTTTCAATCTTAGTAATCTACATAATCTTAGTAAATTTTGTGGCATACAGATAGAAACTATTGTCTAGTGCCTAAGCAGGGCTCTTATTAAATACCAGAGGTATATTCCTCTCTTTATGCTGTTGAATTTGTGATCTTTAACCTCCTAGCCGTTAAGCCCGACCTTTGTACGGGCAAAAAAAAACGGCTAGGATGGTTAACCCCGAGTTTTTTCCCATTCTTACTTACCTGGTCCCGCTGTGCTCATCGTGTTCGTGTTCCAGCGTCGTCCTCCGACGATCTCCCTCTCCAGTGTCGGGTGTCCTTCGTCGGGTGCCAGCGGGACCGGTAAGAAGCCGGCCGGCGGAACACAAGATGCCGGCCGGCTTCTTACCTGGTCCCGCTGATCGTCCACGTCTTTTTTGTTCCAGTGCCGGATGATCTCTGAAGCGAGAAGCCGTCCGGCGGAGAAAAAAAAAAACGGACGGCTCCTCCCTGCGTGCGTGATGACGTCGGCGCGTGTGCGAGAAATTCACATTGAAACTCATTCAAACATTTTGTATTGGATTGAATACAAACTCCCGTATCCAATCCAATACAAAAAATAAAAAAAATAAAATAAAGGTAAATAACTTGGAAATTCAAATTTATATTTTGTATTTGATTGGATACAAACATTTTTTATATTCATATTATCTACTAGAACCCCTGTTCGGACATATTTCTGTAAGTTACAGGTCTACAATTTAAAAAAAAAATTTAATGAAAAACAGTGGATCACTTTTGGTACAGAAATCTAGACCTCAGTGTAAGGCTCAGGTGGTTAAACCACCGTTCGTTGTTATTGTTATGAGACTGAATTATAAACATAATTGACTTTTTTGCCAAAAAAAATCCTTCCTTATGCTTTCTTTCTACCCAATTGTCAAGGTAATTTTGTTTAAAATTCTCAGAATCACACCCCTTTCTTTATAAGACTGTACCTTTGTAAGTTTGTTTTATCTTACTAAGCTAAATAAAGGATTTTACTAGTTTACACAAAAATATGGTTGGCATAAAGAGCCGCTAAACTTATTTCCTTCTTTTTTATTTCATATATATTGAGCACTAACTCCTGTCTGGATAATAAATATGATGCTAAGGTTGTTGACGCATTTTGTGGAAATTACAACCACTTCTTCAAAAGTTTTGTTCAGAACAGTCATGAGCATTTCACTAATGTAAGTAATGTTTCTTACAGGTATGATTGCTGTAAGTTTGTTCTATGTGTATGTGTTTATCTGTGCATGTATATACATATATATACATACTTTATCACTACTGAATATATGATTATGTATTAAAACTATAGCTCTCCTGTTATGTCCTGAATAAGCAATTGTAATATTTGCGAAACGTGTCATCAAACTTGATGACATCATATTTGATGTCCAGACAGAAATTAGTGTTCAATATATATGTTTTCATGTCATGAGTTGTGTTAATATTGTATTGGTTACAATATAATATCACTACTGTAATATTATATTGGTATTTTAATAATATTTAATAATATATTATTAAAGGTTTTTTATCATTTTTTTTATATTGGAGTTGAATTGGCCTTAAAAGTCCCAAGTTTGTTTGTTCTTTTTTGATTTATGTCTAAAATCTTGTGGTTACCACATCAAAGCACATAGCAAACTGCTGCATTGTACCAGAGAGCAACAAAACCACATTGTATGTCAACATGTTTGTATGAGTTGTCCTTGTGTTTGCAGGGGTTGTACATTTTTTATCCTCCAGAGCAAGAAAAGCAACTGTACAGCCAGAAGTGACATTGCATCCTGGAACCACACCACAACTGTATCAGAATTGCCATGCAAATGCAATCTTGTTCACAAATTGGTTCCAAACTGCTCCCATGGGAATGGGAGTAATTGGGATTATACTGCAACCGCTAAAAAAGGGCTTACACAGCTCTGCCAGGCAGATAACACCACTTTCTTTGTTTTAGTATACTAGAATAGACACATCAGTGTCCTCACCCCACTCAAGAGCTGCAAAGTTAAGGAGCAGCAGCACACCATTGAGCTTATTTGTCTTGCATTCTGTTTTCTCCCCCTATCATCCTGTCAACCCATTTAAATGTTGCATTGCCTAAGGCGTGAGATTCCAGTAATTGGCAAGTTCAACGCTTTAAGTGCAAAACTGGTTGAGCAAAAAGCAAATTCTTTACATAGTATATTAGAACTAAATACAATTAAGTATTTCTAGAACTGTGGAGCAGTCAGTGTTACACTGTATAGGAACTTGTAATAATAATAAGACCGGTCATGGCTTTCCTCCCAATCTGTGTGGGGGGACTGGTCTGGCCGCTTCCTGGTATTTCCTGCAAGCAGTCTGTAGTAGGTGAGCTGTATGAACCCTTCTAATTTTTGGCTTTTAATCAGACTGTGCAGCACTGTCATGACAAATGGGTTTACATGGGCATTTGCACACACAAAGCAGAATTTTTTATTTTTTTTGTAGCTATTGATGAAATAAAAGGTAATGTATTTGGCGATCAGCTTTGCAGTATACTTAGACAATCAGCATCCAAATCATTCTCTGCCAACTGATTACCATGTAATAAGTGGAAAGGTGCCAAACTTGCTGATACCAAACAATTGTGATTTATGTTTGCTGCTAAAACTGACCATTGTGTGGGCCCGGCATCCCCACATGATATATAGTCATGAATCCATCTCGTTCTGTGAATGTGTAATTGTTTCTATTATACCAAGATCTGCCCACAGTAATAAATTAAACTGTGAAAACATGGCAAATGTGGCAATTTGCAGTAAAAATGAAAGTGGTTCCCCTTTAATAACCAAGGTTTTGCATTTGCATTAATAAAAAAATGCAATGATTAATGGCGCCGATCACAGCAGGCATAGTACAGAAGTATAAATTAGAAATCTTTGTGTGTCATCAATAATAATATTGGCTGGGGAGCAAATAGGATCTTAGGAGAATAGCAATGGTATGGAAGGTGCACATAAGGTAAAAGATACTACCTATCTGCCATCACCTTATCTAGACCTTCATTTTTATCCCATCAGACTGATTTATCAGTGGAAAATACATCTGTTTTATAAAACAGATGGACTAACAGAGCAAGTGATTTCTCAGCTTCGGATTCTGCATTCCTGCCATGGAACATTAGACCCAAATATCTAACAAATCTTTATGATTATAAGTAGCAATGCCTAAACAGTCGTCTGAAAAAGTAAGTACCCCTAATTGAAATGGAATTGTTCCATCTTCTAAGATACTCTATGGTTTTCATGATAAAGAAAAATGATAATGGTTTTACTTTAATATTAATTCAAACATTGTTCTCTGCACATAGAGGCATCATACATTAGATACTTTGAGCCTAATTTAGTTCTCCATGACTGGAAGAAGAAGAGGAAGAAAAAGAAGACAATAGAACAGCATTTCTTGATCTTTTTGACATGGGGGAAACCTTGAAATATCTTTCAGGTCTTAAGGGCCCCCTTCTATAATTATTTTATCCACAGCATACAGTACATTAGTGTGGTGGTCAGTGGGAAGAATTCCTCTTACATTGCTGACCAGTAGGAAGAATGTCACCCTCACATATAGCCAAAAAGGTCATTGGGGTCACTTATACTGACCTGAGAGGTGCAAATTGTTCATTGCTCAAAGAACCCCCAGCAACCTCTGGAGGAACCCTGGTTGAGAAACACTGTAATAGACCATCGGGAGCCAGGGTGATCCAGAAAACCTGGAACTGGTTATAACATTGCAGTTGGGTGCTTCCATCTGCTGTAAAAACAGTGATCCAAAAAAAAATCAATTCCAGGTTTGCTGGATCACCAGGAGATGGTCTATCTTTGTCTGAGGAAGTAATTTCTGCTATGGAGGGCAATATCAGCTACTGAGGCCAAGGGCGTACTTACTTTTTCCATGATTTAGTGATACTTTTAATATGTGCCTAGTAAACTACTGAATAGGCAAATTTCCATTGGGTTTTAAAATAACTCTACCACATTGTTTTGTATCCTATTAAATAGAGATCAAATGTTTGTTCAAGTGGTATACTTACTTTTTCCACTGTACATCATTAAAGCTTTTGATATCTGTTAAAAAGGTAACTTTTCATTGTGTTTTTTATACCCAAAGAGTTTAGTAAATATGTTTATTTGTCCACTATTTCTGTTTGCCTCAAATCCATCTTAATAATGTGATGTGAAAAAGTAAGTACACTCAATGGAATTTTCCCACATTTTGAACCAGTGCACCAGATCAGGTCAATATTAGCAACATTGGGGGGTCGGTCTTATATAATATGGAGGGTCTGGGGTTCACTATGGATGTGCAATATGTAATGTCATCATGCCAAGAGCTCTCTAAGATATTCAGAAAGAACGTTATGAATGTCCATGATCCAAAAATTTTGCAAAATTACCATTTTATTTTAAATGAATCATTCCATTGTAAGGCAATCCAATGGTGTAGATCTCAAACAACTTCTAATATGTCCAGGATTGACCAGCCCAGCAAGTGAAGATTAGGAGTTTTTTTGTTAAATGCTAAAAGAAGACTAAATTATATTATGGAATCTCTGGGAAACTTCTGCAATAGCTGGCGTCTCAGCCCAAACATCTACCATTAGAAATAGACTGCACCAATGTAACCAGTATGTGAGGTGCACTCAGAAAAAAGGTGAAAATTGGTTTTGAGATATTGGAAAAGTCCCAAAGCTATAGAACAATGTTCTATGGATTGATAGATCTGGGAGTTGCTTGGCCAGGACTGTAAACCTGGTGGTTGGAAACTAAAGACAAATTGTCTGAAGAACCTCATACTGCCATAGATGACGGTGGGAATCTTATGATTTGGTACATTGCTCTAGAACCTTGCATCAACTATGAATTCTGCATCATATCATAGAGGCTCCATGACAATGTGAGGTCACCTGTCTAAAAAGATGAAGCTGAAAAGGAAATGGATTTTTAGAAGTATCCAAAGCACCCCACCAATGGCTCATAAAGAAGAAATTGAGGTTTTCAGGAAAGTTTAACCAAAGCCCTGATATAAATCTCATTGGAATGTTGGGGTTGGTGATTGGGAAACTCCCAATTTTGCTTTATTTATTAAAGCTCTGAAGGCCTGGAGAAGATAGACTACAATGGGAGAACCTGGGTGATCCAGCAAACTTGAAATAGACATCTTGCAAATGGGAATTGTTTCCAATCCAATCTAAGTTTGCTGGATAACTTAGATTCTCTTATAGTACATCATACTCCAGTCTAGGAGAACTTTAATAAAGACAGAGTCTTGTCTAAAAAAGTGTTCACCTTATAAATGTCAGAAATGGATTCCAGTTATACAAAACACCTACAGTGATCCAAACAAATTCATTTTCATGTTTGCTATTTTACCAGGGTTCTCCTGGAGATGGTCTATCTTTTTCTGAAGAAGTTATTCTGCTGTGGAGGGCAACATCAGCTTCTGAGGCCAAGGGAGTGCTAACTTTTTCTATGGTATTCCGTTACTATTAATAGGTGTTCAATAAACTATTGGATAGGCAAAATTTCATTGTGTTTTTAAGTAAATTTAGCATATTATTTTTTCTTTTTTTTGGTAAATGGAGATTGAATGTTTGTTCAAATGTTTCCATGGGGGTATACTTATTTAATCCACTGTACATCATTACATCAATTGATATCTAGTAAATAAAGGTACATTTTCATTGTGTTTTATATATCTATATCACATTGTTTTGTTTCTATTGTGTAAATGAAGATTGAATGTTTGTTCAAACGTTTTAATGGGGTGTACTTACTTTTTCTTATGCCTGTAATTAGAGCAAGTATGGAATTGTTGGCAAATACGGCAATTAAAGACAAAATAACACCGATGGTTAAATGTTTAAAGAGGAGAACCATTTGAGAATAACACAAAGGGTGATAAATGATAATATGCTCTTTATTACCCCGACCACAAGGGATTCTAGAAAATGAAAGCCGCTATTGGAGCCTGAAGAGGTAATTGGAAGAGAAATAATATTTGAAAGGTCACATGATTATTCTCAATAACGGGAGTTAGTTCATTTCAATTTTTTCCATTGTATTTAATTCTAAATATTTCTTTGGCTTCTTTTATTGGTTGCGTGCAGCAGAATTTTTTCTACTTGGTTATCCGCATCTCTTAAAATTCTTAAAACAAAATCCAGTGTTGGTATAATAGGTTTTTTTTATTAGAAACTACTAAAGCTGAATATGAAAATATACAGATGGGAAACAGCTGTGGTACCTGACAGAGAAGTTGTGTTTCCGCTTAACCAGTTCTGAAATTTAAACAGATCTGCCACACAGCACAACGCCTGCCTGCCAGGTATAATATAGGGACTTAATTGTTCAATGCTGTAGATCAGTGAATTTTGGATCTTGTCCCTCATATAATCCCTTGTCAGTCCTTGAATGGATAGTAAGGGAGATATTGCAATGAGATGAGCTCCCGTCTCTGTCACTTCTCCCCTTTTCCTTGTTCTCTCCTAGTATAAGCATGCTCCTGTGCATGGCTGGCTCCTTGCAATGTTTCTTCCTTCACCATTCTGGGTTCTGCTTTACAAGACACTGCAAGACTTGCACTGCTTGTATTAAAAAAAAAATGAATAATGCACAAACATTGGCATTTCAACTGCGCCCCCTAGGAACCATAGGGAGGATGGCTATTGGCCACATCATTATTTGACTCCACCCACTGATAGAGTAAAGGAGTAGCAAGGACAGCCTATGCAGAGTATCCTAGGGAGAGAGAAAGTGGCAGGAGGGTGGGAAAAGCTTTGCACCTGCTGCAATGTTGAGAGGTAACTACCACCAGGGGCTGATTGAGAGGTGGACAGTGGTGGCCATGTAAGTGGTCCATATCTGGGGATATCCTTAGACTACATTGCACCCCTTCTGTATCCACTGGCCACCTTAATTTACAGATTTCAGAATATTTTCCCACCCACAGTGGACCTTCTGCTGAAATGGAAGATCTGCCTAACCTGCCCCCTATCATTTACCAATGTAAAAAAAAGGAATAAATTCAGTCTCCTCCAGTGATCAGATTGCAACATTGTATCAAGTCACAAGGTGATATATATATGTAATGACAGGTGCACTTTAAATCCAATGCAGACACACCAGATCCTGCATTTTCCAGTTGTAATCCCCTCCATGCGTTTCTCTGCTGTTTTAGGTTTGCAGTATTATTACTTTACAGTTCAGCCAGAGCTCGGCACCGGCGATTTGGTTTAGGTAATCACATGAGCATGAGCTTTGTAAAGGGGATCCTTGCTGTGACCATGGAGGGGGTAATTGGAGTGCAGCGTTTGACAGGTGTGAAGTGAAATTGAGAGGATGCTGAGTGCTCTGCGGCTGCCAAAAACCATCGCGCTGATATTTTTTTTGGAGCTTTTAAACGGCTCACTTCTTAAATGCTGGCACCAAACGGCAACACTTTAAACTGTTCCGAGGCCTTTGCTATTAGACTAAACATTGGAGCGCTCAGTATAATTACCGCTATTGTTACATCCTGTGTAAAGCTTGGAATCTCATTTCAAAGGCGCACAAATTCACTCTAATAAAGGTATCAGAGAAATAATCCAGGACTCCATCGACTTAACTGTGCACAGATAATAAAGAGCTGGAGAATCTACAGTCAAAGCCTGGGCCAGCTTTAGGTATAAGGGGTATTGGCTGCAGGGTTGGTGCGCTCCAGAGACAGAGGCCAGCAGAAGTTTTTTTTTTTGGAAAGATCATTTTATTATAGATAGTTCTAAATAAATTGTAACAAGTGTACATGCTGTAATTAGTGATATTGTCTCAGATCCAACCCCTTATATCACATAAGGTCTAAGCTTGAGAAGCTCACAGTGTGCAGTGAAATCAGAGGAAGCAATTTTAGTCCGGGAAAGGATCTGGAACACCTGTGCAAGGCTGATTGGAAAGCTGCTGGAAGATTTAATAAAAAGAAGATGGGAGGGAAGAGTAGATGAGGCTGGAGGGCAGATTGAATAAAGGGGAAGCTGGAGGGTAAATTGAGTGTAGCAGAAACTGGAGGCCCGATTTAATAAAGGGATAACTAAAGAGTAGATTTAAAGAAGCAGATACTGGAGAGTAATTTAAATGTAGCTGAGGCTGGAGGGCAGATTTATTAAAAAGAAGGCTAGAGAGTAGATTTAATGAAAGGAAGCTGATGTGCAACTTTACTATCCAATCACAGGTTGGGATAGGTGACCAAACTTGCAAAGGCTCTACCTTGTGGTGAACCTGTGTAAATCCCAGGACCGTAAGGATGTAAATACAAATTCTTTATCAGGTAAAAAAAGTTGGTGTGAACCTGCAGTTAATCTTTAAAGTTCAGCCCTTAAAGTGTCCACCTGGATCCCGTAGAATGAGTGGAGCTCTCTTGGTTATTTTTAAATAACTGAGATTCCAGTCTCCCTGTTGCACCAGCTGGCACATGATTTTCACTTTCTTATTCTATCTGCCAATAACCTAATAATTCAAGTGTGCCAGAGATAAATATGCACAGTTTGTGAGTGAATGAAGAAACAAATAGTAGAGTTGGCAGAATTTATCCGAACCTTGGCCAGGATTTGTATAATACAGATCAGGAACTAAAGTACTTGGTGCTTTTTTGGCACAGGGGAAGCCCGGGGGGACTAACCACCCCAAGAGCCTGACCTCCTGGAACCAACAGGTGGTTGGAGCCAGCAAATTTGACCTCATCGCGGCTCTTTCATTGTCCTTTTTTCACCCTCTATGGTCAGTAAGAGGCACTGTGCGCATCACAATCTGCTCTCCTATTCATCCCCGGGTGGGTGCTTTTTTGGCACGGGGATGCCCTGGAGGACTATCCGCTCCGGGAGCCCGACATCTGGGAACTGACAGGTGGTCAGGGCCAGAAAATTCGACTTAATCGCGGCTCGCTCGGACTTCGTAGTTTTTTCGCTCTTTGCAGTCGGCGAGGGTGACTCAATCTGCCCTCCCAGAAAATGTAAGGTACTTGGTAAGAAAAGGCCATGTGAATAGGAAGGACGCTGAGTCAACACTTCAATGGTGTAATTTTTTATTGGTCATTCCACCCAGATGTTTCTGATGACCATCCAGAAACAAAAAGGCCCTGTTCCACCCTTATGATCCACAGTTTGAAAAAGAAATTAGAAGGTTCCATAAAGAGATGGTGTCCCCAGTTTAGTGTAGATAAATTTGAGTGCTCTAACCTCAACCCTATGGAACACCCTATGGAATGAATTGGAATGGTGGGCCAGGTCTTTTCATACAACATTAGTACCTGTCCATATCAATGGTGAAAATTCCCACAGACACCTTCCAAATCTTGTGGAAGCCTTCCCATGCGAGTGGATGGTTTTATGGGCGCAACTCCATATTAATAGCCATGGTTTAAGAATGGGATATCCAACAAGCTCATAGCCTCATGGCCTCCATGTGGCCTTTTAAGAATAATTGGAACATCTGTACCTGACTTCATAAATGCTTCATTGGCTGAACAGACACCATCCAAAATTTTGTGGAAAGGCTTCCCAGGAGAGTAGAAGATGTTTATAACCAAAGGAAGTTATAAACTCTTTAATAAAGTCTACGGTTTTAGAATGGGATATCCAACAAGCTCACAGCCTCATGGCCTCCACATGGTCTATTTAGGTAAGTTAGAACATCAGAACCCAACCTCACAAGTCTGGGAATGGACACTATCCACAATTTTGTGAAAAGGCTTCCCAGAAGAGTAGAAGATGTTATAGCACACATGGGGACAGGGGTCACATATAGGAATCAGGGGTCACAAATTTTGGCCATATAGACTATGGGCACATAAGACAGCCATTGGTTGTGGCTTTTTCTTACAAAGAATAGGCTTCTAACTTAATATTTACTTCATTTCCACATCTGGAACATTAAAACAACGAAATTGTGATACACCAGGACTGACCTACAAATCATGACTGTCGTTAGCTAAAACAGTTCCTTCAGATTTATCAAACCGCCCCTTATCACCACATAGTCCAGAAATCATGCTTGATGGATTCTTTGGAGTATATTTGACCAGGAGCAGCTGGAGAAGTGCCATTTCCTGGCTACGTCTGCTAAGTTGTTGAGATAAAACAGAGATGCATTTTATAGGTAACGGGATAATCTTCCAGATTTATTTTACAGTAGCTCTTAAAAGGGCTAAATCATTACCCGAGAACCAAATGTAACTCGAAATACAGTGAGTGTGAATGAAGATTGCTAAAACTGTCGCATGAACACATTATTCCCTATGCAGAGTAATGTTATTTTTAATCACTTTCATAAAGGTTAATGGGAGAGCGAATCTGGCACTAAATTAAAAAAATAATTAAAGCAGAAATGGCCTCACATGTTTCTGTTTTATTTGCTTTTGCCTGTAAAGCTTGGAAGAATATTGTAACGCTCTGCATTTTTACCCCACACCCCTTCACTGGATGTCTCTTAATTTTTATTGGAGGCCATTGCAACAACCATATTTTTTGTCTGTATGACAACCAACTATGACACCCACTCTCCATCTCAATCACACCCCCTTGGCTGTAGTGGGTGGTCATCACTGAGTCATTGTGTTGAACAATACTTCCATTGAGCCAGTTTCATTTAAATGAGCAATGGCTGGCTGCAATGGTCAACCCCTGTGTTCCCTGCACCTAACTTATGATCCATGAAATCCTCTGCATCATGTGTTATGATGCTCAGCAAAGAAAGCATAAAAATTTAGATTGCTGCCGGCTGGGGTTCTGCTATTCTTGTATACAGTGTAAAATCCTTGCAAAATTACCCTCTTCTCAGTATCCTCACCAGAAATTGAGTGGGAATAAGCTATTGGCAGATGGTGGCCCCTGTATTATGAACCAACTTATCAGTAACCACCCAAAAACAGCTGGGTGATTATTAAAGAGTGCCAGATGGTACACCAAGCTAAAAGTGGCTGGGGAGAACAGAGGTAATAAATCCATGGCACACCAGATCATTATTCACTCATGAATGCAAAGTGGCTGATGGCGTACATCAATCAAAGGAAAATCTATCACCAAAACACCTGAATCTTCTCCAATAAATTGTCATTTCATTGAAGTTTGCTCAGTTTGTCAAACATGACATAAAATATTTCAAACCATTAGAGATCCTTAGGAAAAGTGACCATCACTCAAGGGACCCTTGGCAGTCACATTAACCAAATGTTCGCCTAACTGATATCATGAATGGCATTCCTGCTCCCCAATACCTCCCACATCCAAAATAAACCTTTTACCTTTCTTATGGATCGACTTTTACTTATCCATCTCCCTTCTGGATTACATGCAATATATTACAGTCTTTCTGTATAAACCTGTTTAAAAATGTTAGATGGTGCTTGATGTTCTTCTATTTCTGTACAAATATGTCCTAATCTTAACATCTGCCCTTTGCAAAGCCATTTTGGGAGATGCCCACTTATTTTGGGAATTAAAGAATTTCTGTCCAGCAGTTTTTTGTATTCAGTACATTCACTTCTAAAATCAGAAACCCAATCACCTATTTACTGTGTGTATATGTGAACAGAATCAGAAGCACAATTTTGCTGATAGCAAACCAGAGTTGGCCATAGACCTTCCCATTTGTCTGTTAGAAAAATCTATACTGTGCAGAAAAAAACATTTGGAAAATCACTGCATGCATTCCTGATTCTCAATGGTTGCCTTCTGAAAATCCAGCACTTCTGTATTCCCACTAAGCAGTTTTTTACAGTACACAACACAAACATGACAGATAAGAAATTCTCCTGACCTTGGCCAGCCTGCTGAGACTGCGGGACTTAATAACATTAGGAAAAAATCACAAAACACCATGTACTCCAATCAGCTCAGGCCGTCTCCAAATTCTCTTTATGAATTTAGCAGCTTCTCAAACTCATGTGTGACCTCTTAAAAGGTTCCCATATAATAATAACATGACTATGTAATACAATTGTACAACAGGCCTGCACCAAGAGAATGGAATACAACACAGAAGCTGAAGAATGAGTCAATGTGCAGATCTTTTTAACATTTTGGATATCAACTGGATCATTTGGTTACCGTGGAGAGTCTTGAGGATTTTTTAAGTCTGTCTTAGTTCTATTGTGCATCCTGCTGCCAGCCTTTCCATTGCACCATTGTCCAGTACTGATTCTCATGTGCCCAATGTGGGTGCTTTTAGCAGTAGATATGGATGAGCATGGGCACTGTGCAGATGTAGGCACTGTGTATTCTCTCACATTTAGTCCATCTACAGCAGCAGTCACCAACTGGTGGTCCGTGGACTGCTGGTGGTCTGCAAGAAAATTTTGGTGGTCTGTAGCTCTAGCCAGTGCACACCTGAGAAGGGTCAGGAAAAGTTCCCTCCTGTTTGAGTGACAATCAGCTCCACACACATACGCGGTCCAGAGCTGATAAATTTAGTGGTCAGCGCCCAGGATGGAGGTTGGCGACTACTGATCTACAGTATTGCATTTTATTACCAACTTTCGCAGCACTAACTCTTCCGTAGATTGGACAAGTTAGGCTAGCCTTCCCTTCCACAAATGCACATCAATGAGCTGTGGCCATCAGTAAACCAGTTGTACTTCCTTGGACCACGTTTGGTAGATACTAACCACTGCCTACCAAGATCTCCTCACAAGACTGGGCGTTTTTTGGAGATAACATTTTTTGTCCACTCAAAATTTCCACATTGAACAGCAGAATTTTGACTTGACTTAGCACGACACCCCCAAAATCATCCCTGAAAACAAGTATGCAGTGTTAGGAGACAATTATCCAACTTATCTTATTATTGTAAGATGTATTGTTTCTGATCTTGCAACTGTATACTGCTTGGACCAACCTTTTGCCTGTGACCCCCATTTTTCTTATCCCTTGGATGCCTTGTTTGGTGGACGGATTATCTGTGTATAACCTCTGGCTGTGTATTCTGGACTTGTCTTTGGTGGAATCCTATGTTCTGGATTATCTGTGGGCTCCTGGTCCTCTGTTAGACCTTCCCCAGACACCATCACTTGCAACTAGTCATGGAGCAACTAGTCAAGGCTCAGCATGGGCTTTCTATAGGCAAAGAGTGTGGTGTTTGATTGGGGGACTGATGTTGGGCAAGGGTGCTGGACCACGGCCTTAAATGCAGCTAAAGTTGTAAAAAAGTCTTTATCTGCATACTTGCTTTGGGTCAGTGAAGTATTGATGTGAGAACATGGTATTAAAAAACAAGCATTTAGAATATTATGCCAGCTGTAAGCTCCCATGATGGTTTCTCATCAACAGCTCCAACACTCTTCATTTATTCTTTTTCATTTTTGCCAGTATCATTACAGGGTGTGTTGACATATGCAATCAACCATCAATCATCTTTAAAACTTTATATTTTGTAAATATTTCTGCTCTAAACCGTACGCCACCCGTTTCAGCGCGCCCATCCCCTAAATTACATTAAATTATCTCCAAAGGTGTGACTGCTTCTTCATCAAGTGGTTTTGCAAGTGGAAATGTTCCCTGCACGGAATCATGAACATTTTTTTAATTTCTGTTCTAAATTTTCTTTAGTAATAGAATGCATTGATCTAATAAAAGAAAATAAATCAACTATTCTAATTTTTAGAAATGAAATAGAACAAATCACAAAAGGAAAGGAGAATCTAATAAGAAAGAAATAACATGCAAAGAAAGTCAGGAAATTGTAATCTGTAAATCTAAATACCCTGTCAACACATTTTTTTTAACTTTTAGTTCTTTATGTAAAAAAATATTGTTGATTTCTTTGTTCACTAAATCTGTATTTCGAAATCCTGAACCAGAAGTAGAGGAATAATTATGGTCATCATTATAGAGAAGTAGTGTAGTCATTCTTGACTGTTCTCATTTGGATTGCAAAGTACCTCCATGGGAGCCCTATAAGCCCCTCTAAACTGGAGGAGCCCCTTATCCCAGGCATTGGCACTGCTGCCTTTTCCAATAAGCAGGCATTAGAAGATAGGGAGCCATGATTAGCAGCATTGATGTGGCTGAAAAATGCTGCCACTGAGGAAGGCATTTTGTTAATGATGGTTATTGTTGCTGAAATGTAGAATATAAAATAATATTAAGGGTAATGGTAAGTAAATTACTAATTCAATATTCCTTACAGCTTACAACATATGCTACATAACTTGCTGTTATGATGTGATTTATAAGCAGCAAAGTGACCACGATATAAAGTTCTGTTGCAGGTTGATAAGTTCTGGGTGATTTTATTTGCCGTTGTGGTGTGATATGCTCTTGCTGGGTATAGTAACTATTTTTGATTTGCAATGCCAGACTTGTATAATGTGCAATATACTTAACATTCCACTGGAGAAGCTAACTACAGCATTTTCAATGGCTTTTTTAACCACCTATTGAGGAGTTTTAGCAAATATATAAATATGTGGTCATGGTTTAGCCATGGAAAGAGTGGGGGCTCTTAATTTTTTGCCTTTTTTTATACTTGGCTGATAAGCCTTCTACGTGATAGCATTATGTAGTGACAGATTCTCCTTCATCAAATGTTTTAGATCTCTTCTGCATTTCCCTAATAAACCAAGTGGTTTCTCAGAGGAGAACATTTTCAGGTTCCTTCATAGAGGACCCGATGTCAGGGTTCTCTGGCAACCCCAAAAGCAATTGTAAATTTTCCTGATCCCGGGACCCTTGGTGGAGAGCTCAGAAAGCAGCAAACAGAGATGTGCAGTGTGTTTATATGTATTTATGAAATACATAAACAGGGCTTACTTCCATACACCTGCAGCTATTATACTGTGTTTTGTATTATTTATTCCCATATACCTTGCCCCTTATCTGTTTAGTGTCCACCATGACAAGTGTCAACATATCACCATGCCACTACTAGACTTCCCCCACCTGCTTGAAAAGACTTGACTGAATTTCCAATATCCATACTTTCTCCACCTGTCCCTTTGTCTCCCCTCTTCCCATTTTTTCCTGCCACTTATAACATTGATGCATTTTGTGTGCCATGTTGCACTTCCAGTGCTGGGGCATTAGTTATTGTGGTACACTGTGTGCTCCTCTTTTCAACCCTTTGGTTTGCTCTGGTACACTGAGCACACCACAACCACATCAAAAGAAACCAGCTCACTATTATTTTGCTTCCCAGGTATAGTGTATCAGGGAGCACTGTTGCCCTATACAAACAAGATTTGCCCTCCTGAATACAATCCATGCATATTTAGTCTATAATAAATGCACAAAATGCAACAGGCAACACACAGACATCTGGAGTTTTTGTTGGTTCCTATTCTTTCATGCCCATGTTGCTCCCCAGCAGCCAGCTGAAGCTATGGCCATCCAATCCCCCCTCCTTGGAGCAGGGGCTTGTGCAATGCCTCCAGTGGTATTGTGCTGCCCAATAGACATGGTGGGCAAATGTTCTGGCCCATGGATCTTTTTCTTTGTTCCTAACTGAAGAATTATGCCATGATCTGCCCCCATCTGACACCAGATTAGGCTATTTGAACCAGGTCTGATCCACAGCTCATTGCCTGTGATGAAATTAGTACCTGTAACTGCTGGGTGCATTCTTTTTAGTGTTACTGTTGCTTACTATGTTCTGCTTGACTTTTTTTGCTCACTGCTTGACTATGCCTGACTTTGCCTAGTCTTTGTGTATGATCCCGGCTTTGTCTGCTGAGTACTCTTTCACCGCAGGTCCTTGGGTACCTCACCAGGCTAACCAACTCTGAGTCAAAGGTAAGCCAACGTATAAACCTTGGCTTGCCCTTGACCCACACTTGTTCCTGTGCATACTGGATGCCTTTTGCATATTCCTCAGGTTTTGATCTTGCTTCTGGTCCTTTATCAGTCCTACCTCCGATACCACCCTTCGCACACTCAAGCCTTGAAGGCAACTAAATGCTATGGTAGCACTAGTAGCCACCTGATGCTAACCCAGGCATACTATAGGTGAAGTGTACAGTGCAGATTGGGGGATTAGTGCCTAACCTGCACTAACACCAGACAAGGGTGTGCCAGTGCTGGTATTCTATGAACACCACCATAGAAAAAAACATGTTGGTGCAATATACGCAAGGAGGCCAATACCACTATTTTAGATGTTAGACCTAACAATTCTCCCACTCACTGAATTCCATGAACTCCCAGGTATGATAGGCAACAAATAGAAGATAGGAATAGACTAGACATCACTTTTCACTAACAAACTGAAAAGCTACTGACTTGTTACCTATAAGACAATATTGCTGTGGCCATTTTCTATTGTTCCTATATCTTGTCATACTTCTGTGGTTTACAGAGATTCTTTTCCCCCTTTTCTGTGGGTGAACATGCTCTTCTCTTCACCTCCATTATATGGGAGGGAAGGAGGTTTGTAGGTGATAGCTGGGAAATCCAATAATATTGTGTGATATTTCAGTTAGCAGACAGGAAGTTGGTGGTTGGATGATTGTAAATGGAGTCCATTCTAGTCTGAATTGGAGCTATACTGACCTCAAATCGGTACTTTTTCAGCAGTGGTGAACTACAGACTATCATGCCAATATGATATTTTTGACTGAGGGTTACCAACCTTGCCAAGTATGATACAAACTCTTTGGTGTAGTCAGTAAGGTGATGGGGGATATAATTGACATGGGAGACTTTTTCTATATGATATCTTCCTGCGGTATACAATGATATTCCAGTACCAATACAATGATATTTATATTTGTAATTTTTCCATACAACTTCTTAGTACTGTAATCTAATAAGGCAAATATTCTGCAAAACAAGTCATCGTCTAAAGGTTTACTGGTAAACGGGCAAGCTAAAGTGTCATCTACTGTGGTACGGTTTCGTGTCCAAAATCTTGTCTTGGTTTGAGATATAACCCTGCAGTTTATGGATTGTAGTCTGAGATTTAATGTAGTATTGTATGATATATGATATATCATGTATATCAAACATATAAATAGCTGTAAATTTAGAAGTAAATATATTGTGTCTTTTAAAACTTTATTTGTGATTTTGATAAATGGCAATGTTTAATTGTTATTGTTTACAATAAAATAAAAACTTTTAAAATATGATTCTGGCATTCTACATACATAGTGCCTATTAATAATAAAGCTTATAATTTTAGGGGGTGTTCCATTTTGGAGCACTTTCTGGTGGTTCCATCAGTACTTGGAATTTGAGCAATTGGGGATATTATTATTATTATTATTACTAAACAGGATTTATATAGTGCCAACATATTACGCAGCGCTGTACAATAAACAGGGATTTCAAATGACAGACTAATACAGACAGTGATACAGGAGGAGAGGACCCCGCCCCGAAGAGCTTACAATCTAGTAGGTGGGGGAATTTCACACACAAAAGGATGTGAGATATGTAGTGTGGGAAGTAGTGATGGTTTCAAATGACAGAAGAAGACGGGTAGGCAAGTTTGAATAAATGGGTTTTGAGTTCTCTTTTAAATGAGCAGAAAGTAGGAGCAAGCCGAATAGGACGAGGAAGATCATTCCAGAGAGTTGGGGCAGCTCTAGAGAAGTCTTGTATCCATGCGTGTGATGAGGTTATGAGTGAGGAAGTCATTAGTAGGTCATTGGAGGAGCGGAGAGAGCGGCAGGGGGAGTATTTTTTAACCATGTCAGAAATGTAAGTGGGACAATAACTGTGGAGGGATTTGAAGGCAAAGCACAGGAGCTTAAATTTGATTCTAAGGTGAAATGGAAGCCAATGGAGAGAAGCACAAAGAGATGCAGCAGAAGAGGAGCGGAGGGAAGGATGGATGAGTCTGGCTGCAGCATTCATAATAGATTGTAGAGGAGAGAGTCGGGTTAGTGGAATACCAGAGAGGAGGATGTTACAGTAGTCCAGACGAGAGATGATAAGAGCATGTACAAGGAGTTTGGGGGTCTCAGGGGACAGGTAGGGGCGGATTTTGGAGATGTTGCGTAGGTGAAAGTGACCGGACCTGGAAATGTTCTGAATATGGGGGGTAAATGAGAGGGCCGAGTCAAAGGTGACACCAAGACAACGTGCCTGAGGGGAGGGGGGAATAACAGTGTTATAACAGTTAGATATATGTCAGGGGGAGATTTGGAATGTGAGGGGGGGATGATGATGAGTTCCAATCTAACATCACTAGTATTGTCCTTGACTGGTCATCATAAGGTGGCTGGACTGGTTAAACAATGCAGGGAGCACCGCCCTAGTAGGAAGAGCACCTGCCCATGCATACTGTTCAACCAATCTAGCAAGAGTGCAGCCGAGGACAGGTGAAAATATTGTGTATCCCCATACATTTATACAAAGTTACCATTTCTTGGTGATTTTACACTAACTTTTTGTTTTGGACCACCAAGCTAGTGTTTATAGAGGGAATGTTGTGCTACAATCTGGCAAATTGAAGAAAAGTCTGAAAATGTTAAATCCATCAGCTGGGAAATTAATTTGCTTGGTTTGGCATATATTTCTCCTTCTAAACGGTGCCTGATCTAAGCAGACATTGAACAGCTCTTTCCGGTGAGGGGGAAACTAGATTATTTTTATCCATACCTACAAAAACTAAAAAAATATGTGCTGCAGGTTTTTAGGTTTATTTGTACAGATTTGTGGAAATTTGTGGATTCTGCCAGTAAAGTCTACTGTTGAACCCAAGGCTTTGCATTCTCATGTAGGCTGTCTGCTTGCATTACAAAGGGATTGGAAGACATTGTGGGAGGAAACAGGTGGCTATCAGCACCTGACTATACCTAGTTCTGCCCACTTCTACGTATAAAAAATTCTGCATGAAGATGAGGAGAGTAGACAATTTCTCTCCAATCCAATGAAAGACAGTTTTGCATGGCAACTAAGGAAATATAATGAGTATTTAAAACCAAACTATGGGCTGCTAAATTTACCCCTTCCCTCAATGCATGCGTTCAATGGTATATTGATCAAAGAAGGAGAAAGGTACAAATACTTAAACTCTTCCTTGCTTCCCCAACAGGAGGCGCTCTTCTCTTATCTACTATGCTCCAGAGTAAGCATGCATGCATATAAGGCGGGACTTCTGGCTCTTCCACTGGTCATTATAACATGAGAAAGCTGCAACCAGACAGCAAATATAAGTGGTTTTTGGGTGATGAAAGTATAGGAATATCATTTTATTCCTTTCCTCCCCCAGCTAAATGAGCATTTACCTACTAGTTGAGTGTAAGGGAACCCCACTATATGAGTACATTTATGAATAGCCCATTTAAGAATAATATTGGTCACATTTAGCCGCAGAACATATCTAGCTCACTGTGCATGCCACGGGCACTTAACAAGTTATCCGCTATAATTCCACCTAATCGCCTGTGACAGTGATAATTGCAAGGTGATAATCAGAAAGATAAGCTAGATTAAGGATGAGCGAACATGCGGTTGTCTGAATGTTTCCACTCGTAAATGTCTAAGGCGGCTCTAACGGAATTATAATTCCCAGGGTGCTCAGAACGCCTCATTTGTATTGTAATTTAAGTTAGTCTTCATAAAAATATCCATGAAACAACAATGTGCACAAACCCAAGTCAGTCTATCAATGCTTTTTTTTTCCCATTGTATACTATGTGATCTTCTGAAACCAAAAATCCAGAAGAATGATGGCAGGAAAAGACCAAGTGGGGCATAGGGTCTGCTCACATTTTTCTTTTGTCTGTGGACCACATAGGATTAAACCTGGACCCTGGAAATACCAAACCCCACTTAACCCTTTACTCTACCTAATTATTTTTTTGCTGGGTAGGAGCTCAACCTCCCAAATACTCACCTATGATCACATGACATACAGGGTGCCAAATCTTCCTACCTGCAGAGGAGAAGGGTCCTGCCTGGAATATATGGGCACTTTCTGTTGGTTGTCCATTGCAAGGGTCCTCCTATACTGAGGTATGGCATCATGAAGACTTGACCGGTCTGCTTTGTGGTTATAACTGAAATATAATTCCCAGGGTGATCCGAATGCTTCATTTGTATTGCAAACTTCATAAAAATGTCCATGAAACGCTAATGTGCACAAATCAAAGTCGATCTATTGGTGCCCCTTTTTTAACATTTCACGATTTTTTTCTGTACCATGGGATCTTTCAAAACTGATCCCATAGAAGTTCCATGGAGTCTGCAAACTTTTTTTAATATTCTTGTCAGAGCATAAACAGGTTTAAAGCTGGACCCTAAGCAAAACAACTCCCCTTTCAACCTTTGCCCAACCCTAATAATTTTTTCCTGGGTAGTCAACCCAAAAAAGGTCAACCTCCAAAATACTCCCCTATCGTCACATGACACTCGGGGTGTCAAAGCTTTTTACCTGCATAGGAGAAGGGTTCTTAAAAAGTCAACATCACTGCCTGGAATGTGTGGGCACTTTCTGTTGGTTGTCCATTGGAAGGGTCCTCCTATACTCAGGTATAGCATCATGAAGACTTGACCCTTTGGGTTGGGCTTAGGCTCCAATGCTAAATACAATGGTTGTCAATTCAAGAAGCACCTGTATCAAAAAGGCTTTTCAAGGTTTTTCTTTTTTAATTGTTAAAAGGGTGAAGACATTGGGAAGGATTTGGGGGTGGGAGGAAATGTTTGCCCTTGGATGGGCTTTAGGTTCAATCACTGTTGGGTGACTGTCTACTTTTGCTCAAAATCTCTTCCAATAATAAAATCTTTTACTCAAAATCTTTCTATCATTACTGTAAACCTTTCCTCCTGCTAGTTGGAGAGCCAAGTGGAATAGGAATCAGCAAATAGAGGGATTTTTAGGCAGATATAATCAAGTACTATAATTGTATTAAAAGCATTTCAAATTTTCATTTATTCTATTTTATTTAATTAAAAAAAACAAGAAACCATTTTCCATAAGTTGTATTGTCTCAATTTTCATTCGCCGTGTTTCACAGAAAATATTTGCTTCCCCGGGAATTCAATTCAGACCTAAGGGATTTTTTACATACCATATTTTTTGCCGTATAAGACGCACAAAACTGGGGGGGAAAAGTTAGTGCGTCCTATACAACAAATGTGTTATAAAATAATTAAAAAAATATACTCACCCGATGCCAGCATCGTGTCTTCTCCTGTCTGTAAAGCAGAGCGAAAGAAGCCAGCACAGCGCCACCTGCTGTTCCCTGTCCTAACTGCCGTACAGTGGAAAAAAAGCACAGAGTGATCACAAGGGAATTTTGAATGACACAGAGTGATCAGAAAGGGAATTTCAGAAGGGGAATACCGGTATGAATGGCACATGAGTGATCAGAAGGGGAATAATCTTTCAGAATCTTTTTTTTCTAGATTTTCCTTCTTTAAAATTGGGTGCGTCTTATATTCCGTAGCGTCTTATAGGGCGAAAAATACGGTATTCACAATTATGAAACATTTTACTATATCAATAAATGTGAATTAAAGTATTTACACAATTACTGACAATATCATAGATAAACATCCAATTACATGTGGTCAGCCTACTTAACAACTTTAGGATCGGTGACCAATATTGGATAGAAAATGTGTACACATGCAACACCCCGCAGCATCAAAAACCTCTGTGGTCTATGCAGAAATAAATAAAAGAATTTGTTTTCTTCCAAAAATGTAACCAAAATTACTCACTAACAAAAATGATACGTGATGAACTGACACTATACTAAATACTATCCAAATAACTAATCCATTGGCCCTAACAATCCCCTTCAATGTTATAATTAACATGCATGGAGCCCTTCCAGTCACATAAGGGTCAGCAGAAAAGGAACATTTGTTGATGCTTTTGTTAAATCCTGGTAGGAAACAACTAGGCGAGTTTTTCAAAACAAGTGTTTCTCAGCCACGTATGATCGTTTGGTGGACATTATATCTGCCAAAAAATCCCTCCGTTTGCTAATTCTTGTTTTGTCAATGTAATATTGGGATGTGGCAGTGGTAACAAAGGTTACAAATGTGGCTGGCTTGATTTAATTTATATTGTGAGCCAAGAGGAATGTCTGAGGCTAGTTGGTGCATCAGTTTACCAACAGAATTCAATGAAAGTCATGCTGTTGAGTAATGGACGCCATGGAAGGACAAACAATACTCTCCTGGTGTAAAATCTGTACAGCTCACAATGCCACCTCTGCTGGACTGAAATTCCAAACAGTGTTGTCAGCCATGCTAAGCCTTACACTGCTCGAAGAACACTTTCCCCTTTTGTTGAAGAAATTAGGATTAGGAGAGGGGGAAATGTTCTGAGTTAAAGCAAGAGGTATAGTAGAGGAGAACTTGGCAAAGTTGAACCACTGCTTGGAATTTTAGTCAACAGGATGCTGTGTTTGTGTTGTCAGTTTAAAAAGAACAAAAACTTACTGGAAGATCAACCAAAATACAGATTTTTATTGGGATAATATATGGAGAGATGACCTGCATCCTTGTTTCTTTGGTTTTCTTAGCATGGTAAGTTGTGTTAGCAGCCCACTCTGATTTAATGTTCTGTGCACA
Source organism: Pyxicephalus adspersus (assembly GCF_032062135.1). Lineage (NCBI taxonomy): Eukaryota > Metazoa > Chordata > Amphibia > Anura > Pyxicephalidae > Pyxicephalus > Pyxicephalus adspersus. Next base: position 88,538,302 of record NC_092871.1, read on the forward strand.
TGGATTGAGTTTGTCAAAACTGGCTCAGCAAATTCAAAACCAGAATTTGTCACTGCAAGCCCTGAAGAGGGGTGTTTGTTCACCTGAAACACATTGGCTTTCAGTGGCAATAGAGGCATTTTCTTGAAATGACTGTAGCATTCTCTTTCTTTAACATTTCTCCTTGGATCTTGCAGGACTTTGATAGTCCAACCCAATGATTCTCAACCAAGGTTCCTTCGGAGGTTACAGTTTTTTTTTTTTTTTTTTAGCAATGAGCAGTTTGGACATCTTGGGTCAGTTACCACTGTAATATGTTTTTGGCATCACTGGGATTCTTCCCACTGACCACCACACTAATATACTGTGAGCTGTGGGTAAAATAATTATAGCCAGGGTTCTCTGAAGACCTTAAAGTTATTTCAAGGGTTCCTCCATGGTAAAAAGGTTAAGAGACTCTTGCCTAACCAAAGACAGGGCGCTGCCTTTGGACAAAGATTAATATTTGGCGTGCAGTTTGTAGTCATTCTGTTGGGCATAAAGCTGACAAAGAAATAGAGCTTCATTTTTCGGTCCGGTGCTATGAAATCATCTTACACTAATCAGAGAAGACGTGAGACCAAGGGCGCCTACCAAAAGAAGAGGTTTTGGTGGGGCACTCCATCTGGGTGACTTGTGGTGCCAAAACTACCTTTGGAGGAACACTGCTGGGACTGAACCCCATCTGAACCCCATCACAGTGGCTCAGTGGTTAGCACTCCGGCCTTTGCAGCGCTGGGTCCCAGGTTGGCATCTCAACCAGGACAATGCATGGAGTTTGCAGGTTCTCCCTGTGTTTGGGGGTTTCCTTTGGGTACTCCTGTTTCCTCCCACATTCCAAAAAACATGCAGTGAGGTTAATTTGCTTCCCCCAACATTGACCTTAGAGTTTACTATTGACATATGACGATGGTAGGGACATTAGGTTGTAAACCCCTTGGAGGGACAGTTAGTGACATGACTATGGACTTTGTATAGCACTGCGTATTATGATGACGTTATATAAATATTGTGTAATAATAATAATGAGTACAAAACAAGCCATAGAAAAACTCAGAGTAGTAGGACCTGACCAGGCCTGGAGAAGCGGTGCAATGTAAAGCCACACAATGGGGATCATAGGAGCAAAGCTAAAGGTACCTTGATAGGAAGCTTCAACTGAAAAGGGGTAAAAAAAAATAAGTAACATTTAGGGGAAAGGGAAAAATATATTTTGTAAAAAAAAAAAAAATTCTGTGCCTTGCAAAAGGACAAAAATACCACAAATGAAGGTCATAACTTTATCCAACACAAGCAAACACTGATCCCATTGTTATATCCCAACAGTCCAATCCAAAGGTGCAGAATTCTGCATCATATCCTCCTATCAGGAGGCTGCATTAATATAACATGGACCGTGCTTTAAAGTGATGGTTGGAAATACCGTATCAGATTTCATGGCCTGGGGGGGTAGGGGAGTCTTTATGGAGGCCGAGGTTGAGTGGTTTTGGAATGCACCAACACCCTATATTTTAGTGCATACCAAAATCTACAGGTAAACAAATAGCTACAGTCAGTGCTCAACTCTATGTCATTTCATAGGTGTTGTCCTCACCCATCATAAGCCTTGGGCTATTCTGTCCCTTGTGGGTGTCCCAAACAATCATGGCAGACTGAACTATCCTTTCTGAACCACAAAGAGATCAGCTCCAATTAGAGTTATTAAACCTAGGGCTGTCCCCAACAGCTTCAATAGAGGTGACATAAGGAGTCTCATAGGCCCCTGATATTTCCTCAAAGAGAACCTGTCACTTACACGACATTATCACATAAGGGGCAATTCAGCTCTCTTGTCACAGCAAAACCATTTTAATGTCTCTTAGAGGAGAGGGAGCAACAATTCTATCTCAAACTTCCTTATAACCTGCGGAGGCCTTTTTAGGCAGCAGTCACCAACCGGTGGTCCGCAAGAAAGTTTTGGTGGTCTGCGGCTCTGGCTGGTGCACCCCTGAGCGGGGTTAGGAGAAGGACCCTGCTGATGACACACACCGGTCAGAGCCACGGACCATATCTCCCGGAGACATTGAAAGCTCAGGGCGTTGGGCGGGTAGCTTAGTGGAAGTTTCTTCCGCTTTGAGTGACACCCGGATCCCCGCACATGGGTGGTCTGGAGCCGGTAAATTTAGTGGTCCACCGGTCTGAAAACGTTGGCGACCACTGCTTTAAAGGGTCACATGTGGACACTTTTGGGTTCCATAGCTTCTTACCATCTACAATTTTTGAGTCGTGACTAAATTTATTAAAGCTCTCTAAGACTGGAGAGGATACACTTTTATCAGTGAAGCTGGGTGATCCAGCAAACCTGTAATGCATCTGGTCTAGGATTGAAAAACTGGCAAATGACTTTTGAAAACCCACTCCAGGTTTGCTGGATCACCCATGTTCACTGATCATCCAGCCTTGGAGAGCTTTAATAAATCAGGCCCAATGTCTCAACTATTTTATGGTGTTTGTGTGCATTAAAATTAATTTGAGGCTATTTTTTACTGAAACTTTGAATGTAACACAAATGAAACATAAAAATTGCAAGTGCCGAGAAAATAATTATGGGGTTTATTTCCAGGTTTAAAATGGGAATTTTAACATCTGTATATTATATTTAATATGGGAAAGGGTTCAAACAAATTTATTCAGCTGTTTTTATTGTTGTTTGATCACCCAAATTATTTTATCATGTTATAGAATTGATGACAGCAAAAAAAAAAGAAAAAGGTAAAAGAATTAAAATAATAATAAACAGAGCAGAATGTCGATGTGTCTGCTGTTCCGTTTCTTTCTGTCTCTGGGTTTTCCTCGCTGGGCTTGGAATGGTTAAAGAAGATGGATGAACGCCACGGCTTTCTACCTTGCTCAATCATTTGTTTTGTTGGCTGCATTCCAGCACTTTGATCATTCTTAGACTTTACTTAAAAATAAAATAAATGTTTCTCACAAAATAAAAAGAAAAGGTTTCTTGCCGGAGCTACTTTCAGAGAAATGATTGAGATAAATTAAAGGGAGCGAACACTTAGTGGAAAGAAGAAAAAACTCTGCAATGAAGAGCTGAATACACACTGATCCCCATTCTATGTTATATAAGGATCGCTGTTCCCAGGGGTGGACACAGGGAGGTGCAAAGTCCCCAGGCCCTCCCCAGCCCGGGGTCCCAAATCAGTTTGGCAGGGGGGCCCCAAGTCAGTTCTGTACAGGGGCCCACTGTTGGCTATATCTGCCACTGGTTATTTTCCTAAATCATCCTAATGCACTGGTGGAACACATATATAGGAGATGCTGAAAGGCGGATTTACATTTCTGGCAATCCATTCCTGAGATTTACACAGCACTGACAGGCAGATGATACAACTTACAGGTAAAGCTGAAAAGTAATTTGGTTACATTAAGCCCTCCATGGGTTCCCCTCATTAACGTTCTTATTTGTTTTAATGATATAACTTAATTTAAGTCTGGTGATATCATCTCTATGCTCTCTGTGCAATGCGGGGCAATAGTGGCTGGTAGGAGGGGCCAGCGGGGTGCTGAGCATAGGGCCAAGGACAGTCAGGCTGAAGAGGGAGGGGCTAGGTAATGCTGGATGTCCTCCTGCAGCAAAAGAGGTTGGGTCTGCCTAATTGTTGCAGCTTCTATTGCACATTATGAGAAGCTCACAGTGTGCAAAGAAATCAGAGTGAGAAATTTCAAAGCCAGGAGAGGAGCCAATGAAACTGTGCGAGACTGAAGAGGAGACTGGAGGGCAGATTTAATGAAGGGGAGGCTGGAGGGTAGATTTAATGAAGGGGAGGCTGGAGGGCAGATTTAACGAAGGTGAGGATAGAGGGCAGATTTAATGAAAGGAAGGCAAGAGGGTAGATTTAAAAAAGGGGCGGTTGGAGGGCAGATTTAATGAAGGGGAGGCTGGAGGGCAGATTTATTGAAGGGGAGGCTGGAGGGGAGATTTAATGAAGGGGAGGCTAAAGGGCAGATTTAATGAAGGGGAGGCTGGAGTTAATCTTTAGGAATACAGCTGTGTCCTCCATGCATTCCCATTCAGCAGAGTAATGAAGCCATCACCCTTCTGTCTCCTCCCATCAGCACAATCCTTACGGCCATATTTACATGCAGGACAGCTTAGCTCAACAGTACTGCCCCCTCCGTCTTTCCCAGTCTGAGCTCTGCTGTGTGAAGTTTATAAAAAGCGAAATCCAAGTCTAACAAATCAATATGAATTTGCCTGAAAAACAAAAAAATAAATGATACTCTTCTGAGCTTTAAACATCTCTAAATCCATACTACAAATACCACAATGATAAATAAATATTTAAATATTTATCCAAGCCCATGTAGAAGAGGCTTGACCAGTGAGAATGGATTCTATCAATTTCTTCCTTGGGGAATGGAGAATGAATTTTTGTTCTGCACATAATAAATATTAATTGGGGGAGACAATCATAGGAACAAATGATTTTCTCAGCAAATTGCTCCCTAACTTTCTCCATTCAGGATGTTAAGCATTTCTGCTTTGCTTGCGTATAATCAGAGGATACGTCACGGCAAAACATTACAGCTTCATCCAAAGGTCATTGAACTGCGCGTTGGACAGAACATTCACACTGAGGAACTTGTTGGATGTTTTTGAAATTTCCCAAAAACTCACAGGTTAATAAATATTTAGGCTGATGGCCTTTCAGGGTCAAAAAAGGTCATTTTCCTGCATTTAGAACAAACTGGAAACACTTTGGAAGTGTTTTGTCTTCCAGATGATCAGCTGTTCTCAGCAGGAAAAGTTTTCAATTTTACTTTTGTTTTCATTTTTTTAAAACCTTTATTATTCCAATCCAAATGAAAAAAAGTCATTTTAAATAGTCAAAGTTTTTTTTTTCTCTTCGGAAGCCAACAAAATCCTAATTTTTGTATGTTTTGGGTTTCATATATTATTGGATAATAGCGGTAAATGAATGTAATAGAGATCTCTCCCTAGGAAAATAAAATTGTTAACACAACACTTGCTTGCTTAATAACTTGCAGACCCTCAAGGCGATATTTTCAGGACCCGCTTACATAAAGTAGTTTTCAGCTTTTTATTGATAGTATTTTTTTACTTGTAAAAACTTTCATTGCAACTACATGTTACATTTACCAGAATATTGCCCATGCATAAAATGTGCAACTAAGCAAAGTCAATCAACAGAATATGATTTTTAAAAAGCTTGGCTGTAATATCGGTCTACAAACCATGATAAAAAAACAGAGACCTGAATATCAGATTCTTTACAAAGTTTACATTGCAAGTCAATAAAGTGAATGTAATTGTTATCATTATTATCATTATTATTATTATTATTATTAATCTATCAATTATCTGCAAGAAATATTTAAAAATAAAATATTGATACATGATTGGGTATTCAAAGGAAACAGCCCAATCATATTTTCTAAGCTTAATAAACATTTACTATTTTTTTAATGGTATTTAATATTTAATTTTTTTATTATTTTTATTCATTCAAAATATTTTTATTATTATCAGCCTTCTTATCTGCTCTCCCTTTGCACAATTCATAAACAATTTTATCTAAAAGTAATAAACAACATAAAAAAAGAAAACAAGTCGAAGATTTACCATGAAAGCATTTGCAGCGTTACAGCTTTTCTAGCTATCACTTCTTTTCCTACTAATAGATCGTAATTTCCAGAGATGGATAGTTATAAATACCTGTTACCGAATACTATTGAGAATCCTGTTATCAAAAAAAGAATGTTGAACTTTGCACATCTGGATTTGCTATTAAAAAAAAAAATCTGACTTCAAATAGAAGAATGCGGCAGCGTAAGTATATATCTCGTACTGGATTTATTCGAGCTATGCTTTAAAAGCAGACAAAAAAAGGAAAAGAAAGAAAAGAAATAGCTTTGCTTAGAAATGGGAAAAGAATATTGTTCAAGTAAAGTTGAGAGGAAAAGATCTAAAGGGTTCAATATTTTATATAGCTAAAGTTACTTTTTCCAAAAGCTTATACTCAGCTGCTCCATAAACCTAAAATGTAATATATATATATATATATATATATATATATATATATATATAGGGAGCGAGAGATAATAAGTGAAACAATAAGGTTGATCTCTCAAGCTACACATTTTTATTTTGCAACATTGTTAATTATTATTTTTACAATGTCAACAGAAACAGAACCATTGATCTATCTATCTAATTGTATCTGTTTGTTATTTGCAACCTCTATTTAATGATTTAATGTACAGCATTGCAGCACTGCATAATATATTGGTGCTATATAAATACAGTTAATTATTATTAAACTGCATGAAGCATTAGCAAATATATGAACACGTGTGTGTGTGTGTGTGTGTATAAAGATATAGTATAACTACTATTGTGCTTGGCATGAGAAGAGTGGCCAAGCCTGCCAGTGCGCATTAATGTATTTATTTATTAATATATATATATATGTGTGTGTGTCTGTGTGTTTAAAGCTATATATATAAATATATATATAAAATGACAATGTTGCTGTGCAATTGTACTGCAGAGGTAACAATGATGTCATCTCAAAGGTGCCAAATCATCAATAAGTAATAAAACTATATTGTATATGATATAAGTAAACACTACTATGATGTATGGTTTATTCAAATATTCATATATTCACTGAGTGAAGATTCACAACTACTTAAATCAGCCTATTAGTCTGCAGGTAAATGTAAAAAAAAAAATGAATAAAACTATATAACAAACTTAACCAAAACTTATATAAAGCTAAGACATCAATCTAATTCATAAAATAATTATTGTATTGTTATTATAATATTGTTATATCTTGTATTTAATGTATTATTGAATACAGTTATCAGCAAAAAAAACAATAGCAGTCCCTTGAAATTCAATTTGCTACAAGGTATCAGCTGCTTTCATTCTGTTCATTATTTTAGAATACTTATTGATAACTAATATTTATATAGCATCAACATATTACACAGCGCTGTATGGTTCCAGACAGATACAGGCAGTGACACAGGAGAAGGTGAGGATCCTGCCCCGAAGAGCTTACAATCAATCTAAAAGATGTGGAGAATTACTGCTCCGAAATCTTGTTTGCAAGATTGGTGATTGTTAATTTTTTGCATAAATAAAGTATTTTTCTGCCCAAACTTTGATTTCCATATTATTATTATTTCTTCTCACTTACTATTACCTTATCGTTATCTCCAGCAGCTTCATTTCCTGTCCTTCCTATCAGACCCTCCCTGGAACGCACATTTACCATCAGCCTGAGCTTGCAGTATTTTACAACGCGACAACCATTGCAATAATCTTTGCGAATTGAGTTTTACAGTCAAATACCACAGAAGTTTACAACACACATGGAGGGGAATGAAGCTGATCCGTGCAATAATATCTTTTGTGAGATGAAAAATATCTTTTTAACTCTAAAAAAAGCAAAAAAAAACACTGTAATGAACATACCGCTTGAAATTGGGTTTTGAGAGACTAATGTGTTATTCCAGTTTGCTTTTATAAGGGCGTAACTGAGTAATAGTAACTTTTCAGGATGAAAAGGCAGTAATGATTTTTTACAAAGTTCTTCAATAAAAGATGAAGAGATTTTAAAAAGTTGCATTTCTCATTAAATTGATTTGCTGATTGAAGTAAACCTAGCAAAGGGTTAGAAATGGAAAACCTTTTATAGACCACCTCTGACTCCCATCAACATCTTTTATCGTAAAAATAGTAGTGAATACTATGTAACCACACATTAAGAGGATACTATGTAACATTGTATGTCAATTGTTTAAAACATGAAAAAGTATTTATATTTTAACAAGAGCGAATTGAAGTCTTTTTAAGAAGCTGTAAAAAGTTCAGAAAGTGCATAAAAGTAATTATTAATGCCCAAATATTGGGAAAGAAATAGCAAGGGGTCATTAGATCACTAGGTAAGAAAATGTAAAAAAAAACTCACATCAATACAACATCATTCTAATTCCAAATTCAATATTCTAAGAGCCTTATAGAATACTAAACCTGTAAAAAAATTTAAATAGGAATGGGAGGTTTGAAATGTTAGACCAGATGGTTGTTATCTTAACAATAGTAATAAAATAAATATATTATATGTTATGTATAAAAAATAACATATATAATCTCAACATTATATATTAGTTTACATGTATATTATTTTTGTAATACAATTTATATATTTATATATACATACTTCGATGAGAACTAAGAATGTTTATATTCATAGAGATAATTTGGCAATTCATTAAAAAAAAATTA
>NC_092871.1:88546793-88553426 GCF_032062135.1 Pyxicephalus adspersus
TGGACACCTTTAAGCTTGAAACATTGGCCAGGTCATGCAATTTGCTAAAATATTTTTAATAATTTAACATAATTGTTAATTTTTAATATTTTAAATTTAAATTTTTATTATTTTATATTACCTTATTGTTTTTTTATAAGGTATATATATTTTTTTTCTTTTTTTCTTCCAATGCCTTTTTATAACTACTATGCAAGTTAACGTCGTAAAAGTTCCATTTGTTTTAAACATATGAAGAAAAAAAAAACTCTCAGCACTGTAATTAAAACAAATAACATTCCACACACATACAAAAGTTTCTCTTTTTGGCTCAGCCTTCATCTTATCAGTATAATAATTACACTTTGAACATGGAGAGCCCCTCAGATGTAAACTTGGCTGAAGTCCAGCAGCTGCACCATGTATATAAGATGTTTTTGCATTGCAATCATTGGAAATATTTATCCAAGGCTACCTTCAGCATACTCCAAAAACTAGGCCACTGGGCTGCAATTTCCGCATAAACATAATCTTTCACCTCTGGTTGTATTGGGTGGATAAAGCACACATATGATAAATACCAATGCAACGCATTTCAGAATGCATATTTAATGTTTCCGGATGGTCTATACATCAAAAAGGTATTAGAGTGCTGAATTAATTGACTTTTGGGATATGGTATGCAGTAACTGCAGGGGATGGTAAACTTTCCAGGCTGTTTTATTCCAATTGAGCACAATTATGAAGTTTAAAGCTCTATGGCCTGAAAGGTTCACACGGCACCAACCTTTAATGTCAAAAGTGAGCCCAGCTGAGCCCTGGAGGTTATTGCTAAATTTAGCACGCCGACCTCATTGAGCAGACACGCACGCTGCATGGCTTTAACCGGCACGCTGGAGGTTCAGGCTGCCACTGCATCACTGAACATACGAGTGAATGTGCGGTGCAGGCTTATGTACCGAGCACCATATTGGTATTTCTTGTTATTGGCAACATGATACATTTACAACAATCCAAACTATATATATGTGATCCATTATCCTATAAATTGTTGAGTTGGCCACTTTAAAATTCTAAGTTTTACTAATTTTCCAGGATCCAATTAAATGGTTTGCCTCTGTATCCATTACTCACGACTGATGGAAATATTTTATTAAATGTTGAAATTGAATTGAGTATCAAAAATGATTTCTATAATTTTATTACCTATTTTCACCTTTCAGCACTGATCTTCTGCAGTTGGTTTCTGTCTACATGCACAATGGCAACATGGCATTTTCTTGATGATGACAATACTTCACCATGCCAGTGTTGCATTAGACACTTGCACCCTCAGTGCATACGCAGATAGATACGCATGTGCACAAATAGGAAACAGGAAAAAGTCATACTACAACTGGAAAGGCCCTTCAAGGCAGAGTAACCAGGTATTATTTTAATGGAAACTGTAGATTTATAATGATAAAAAAATGATTTTAATTCCCTAAATATATTTTTGGACACTAGATAGCTGGATACATTTTGCCGATGATGAACAGGATATATGGCACCATAGTGATAAAAGCTCATGTTTTATTTCTATCACTATGGGCCTGATTTATTCAAGTTCTCCAAAACTGCAGAGGATAGACTATTTTAGGAAAATCTTGGTGGACTTTGTTAATAATTTGCTATCTGTTTTTGAGATGTTTTCATTTAAAACTGATTGGATTGAAAAAATATATAAATATGGTAGATTCAACCACCAGGGAAATAAACATATCCCAGATATAAAACCCTATAAGACATAGTTGGTCCAGAGGAAGGCAAAAAAACCCCGGGTACAATTTGCACCAACAGAGGAAAAATTCGGATGTTCCCTGGATCAGCAGTCACTGTTATTTTTACTTTAAATCCTTAATCCCCAGTTATATTCTGTGCTTCTAGAAATCATCCAGCTTTTTCTTAAAGCAATCTATAGTAGTTGCTGAAACTACCTCCTGAGGGAGCCGATTCCACACTTTCACAGCCCTTACAGTGAAGAATCCCTTCCTTATCCGGAGCTTAAACTTCTTTTCTTTCAGACGCAAGAGCGCAAGAGCACCCCTTTGTGCTTTGTAATGATCTTACAGTAAATAATGGAGTTCTCTATATGGACCATTTATATATTTATACAGGGTGATCATATCCCCCTTATACGTCTCTTCTCAAGGGAGAATAGATTCAGTTCAGCTAATCTCTCCTCATAGCTGAGCTCCTCCATTCCTTTTATTAGTTTAGTTGTCCTTCTCTGCACTCTCTCCAGTCCCACAATGTCCTTTTTGTGAACTGGTGAACTCTTCAATTTTGGACTAGATCCATTCCAGGTTTACTGGATCACCCAGCTTTTACCTAGGTAGTCTTTCTTTTCCACTTCTTGAGACCTTTAAAAATCTGGCCCTATGTCTTGAAAGTATTTCCAACTTATTCATTGGGTGCATAGCAACTGCCAAAATAAATCATTTTCGAAAATGGAAGGGCAAAGTGAAGAAGGTAGAAATACTGAAAAAGGGACAAAATACTGACGTCCACCTTCATATTCATTGGTGGGGGGAAAAAGTCATTTGGTGAATATGTAACAAAATCTGAAATTAAAGAGCACAATCCAATAAATATTATAGACTTAATTGTTTATCCAATCACAAACAACAGACATGGAGGCATTATATCCCATTATACTCACATATATAATGGAGAAACATATTTTAGTTTTGGTGCTACTATCATTCACCCATCATTGTAATATGAACTTTTATATTTGGGTAAGACTAACTTTTTCATATATGTGGGAGAGATGAGACTATGATATGACATATTATATGATGTAATACATACATTGGATGTACATGATATATGATGCAATTGACCTGATTTATTAAATCTCTCTAAGGCTGGAGAGGATAAAGTTTCATCAGTGAACCTGGGTAATCCAGCAAACCTGGAATGGTCCAGATTTCAAGAAACGTTTAAGAAATGCATTCCAGGTTTACTGGATTATCCAGCTTCACTGATGAAAGTGTATCCTCTCCAGTCTTAGAGAGCCGTAATAAATCAGGCCCAACATATGAGACCAGAAGATATCCGACAAAACCATCTTCAGGTCCCCCAAACCAACAAATGGCAAATGGTAAAACCTGGGATCAATTGGTTGGTTTTCAGTGTTTTCAATGATGGATGATTTCATGAAAGCTTATATCTAATAAAAAACTATAAATCTGGCATAATGTGTGAGCAATGTTTTGGATCCAAAATGTGGTTGTGTTTCAGATTGAATGTTCTAATACTTGATTATATATCTTGTGATTTTAGGAAACCCTTTCTTTTTTTTATGGATGCAATTATATCAAATTTATCACAAGATGTTTCATATGAAGCAACTCAAAGTCAATAAAAGCAACGGAAAGGATGCAGGTCTGGGTGACCTTGTTCGAGTTCGCGTCGTCACCCCCCCCCCCCCCCCCACTGGCCTTTGATAAACTTTATTTGTTTCATAAATAAATTCATTTCAGTAAATCCCGGACAGAACCATTTCTGTAATGAAGTTGTTACGTTACCCTTTTTGGGTATTTTCTCCATATTCAGTGTTTCATGTAGTCTATAAAAACTGCCATAAAATGTCCAAAGTCGAGCTGGATTTACACACTTTCCCCATTGCCAAAATTACTTTATATATAAAAAAAAAGTCTAAAAACATTTATTGCATGCAGCTGTTATTTTATCTGCTCCGTTTCAATGTTTTTTTACTACAAAAAAAGAAAGGAATTGAGTTTATCAATGATACATTGCAATGAAATGGGGCTGAAAATTAGTTTTCCAACTTTGGCATGAAGACTCATTTTTAAAAGTTTTCAGCAATTACAGATTAAAAGTTTTAAAATTAAAGATTTGAAGTTGCGCCGAGGCCAGGAAAGATGGAGGACGCAGCGAGGGTTGCAGTTCTTGGGGCTCAGAGCCAAGTTTGGACAGGTTGCCTGGTTTTAATGTCTGTTTGTACTTGGAGGGGGACAAACAAAACACAATGTGAAAATAAAGAAATTAAAAATAAAAAAGTTAAAAGTTAAACATTTCAAAAAATAAATAAAAAAAGATTAAAATAACTAAAACAAAAAAATTCAAAGAATAAAAAAAATAAAAGTTAAAAGACTAAAAAATAATTTTAAAAAAAGTAAAAAGAAAAAAATAAAATGGAAAAAAAAAATAAAAAAATAAAAGACTCTTTATTTATTTATAAAAACATAACATTTGCCTAATGTAAAAAATGTACCAGTGAGCTAAATCCTGTTTCTTTCACCTACACTTGACCTGACCTACCTCATTTACAATCCTCACAGATATCATCAGACCACAAGCCAAGCGAAATGGTTTAGTTTACATGACCAGATTTTTTTGGTTTTTTATACAGAATGGTAATTCCATCACTATTGTATTTTCTGAGCGTTATATTAATATTTAATTTATATGGGACCAACCTATCACGTAGTGTTGTACAATAAATAAGGGAAGCAGATGCAAACCTGATAAGAAAAATGGCACAGGAAAAAAGGATCCTTACCCACAGAGCTTACAATCTAACTGTAATGTTTTGGAAATTTTAATAAAAACAATGCAAAGAAAATGTAAATTTAGAATGATTAGGTATAAAATGGTCTTATAAACTATTGCAAAATATTTGTTCCCGTCTTTTTATTTGTGCTTCCTTACATTTCCGTTCCTCTGAAGCTACTTCCTGTCTAAATGCACCTCAGCGGTGGTCCCATTGCAATTCTCAGGGTTTCTTAATGGTGTTTATGCAAGACAATGACTTGTCCATGTGTCTGGGTGACAACTCAGAAGCACAATTGGAAAACAGGGACAAAGTGTTGTCACCTTGCCACAGAAGTGACTGGATCACCAGTAAGTTGAATTAAAAATGACAGCAACCTGTAAAAGTTCATATGAGAATTGATAGATTGGGTTTATTTTTACTTTCATGCAAAAGAGATTTCAGTATTTTAATGTTAGAGAAAATGTAACCAAAAGACAACAAAAATCAGCAACATAAAATGTCACATTCTGAGTCAGGAAAGTCAGGAACAAGGGATTTAGGATCAGACTGATTTGGCATTGAAAGAGTTAATACCCCAGCGCAGGGTGACCCCCAACCCCACCCCACCCCTTTTTCCAGGCCGCTTTTGTCTTCTCTTGTAAACAGCAAATTCACACAATACTCTGGGGGACAATATTTGTTTCTTTTTTTTATTATTTTATTTAAATTTTAGAAATGAAAAATTGCTCTGTCCCCGAACAGCCAATCAGGACTTTGCTTTCTTTTTTAAATGATACTAATATAGCACCAGGGGAATCTGACTGGTGGCTCCTCGTCCTGCACGGTGATTCTCATGGTTGTCCTCACATTTAATAAATTTTACTTTACGGACTTAATTGTGAATAATGATCATGAGACGCTGTTGGGACGAGAACATATGGGAGCAATGACAACATAAATAGATCTATACCCAAACGTTTAAATCTCACAGAAGTAATAAGATTATAAAATATTTTTTGAAATCTACAGCTTTCATTTAAAAAAACTATTTCCTGTTATAGGGTGACAACTTTCATACCCTGTTTTCCAATTGGGCCCCCTCATTGTCACCCCTGGCTACTAATAGAAATAAGTTCATCACACATCATCAGCATTATGACACCCAGGCATTGCTAAAATTGGGAAACGGTTGCGGGGCGACTGCCAGACATCTGAGATGCAAAAAATAGATGCAAAAAGAAAAAAATATAATGAATTGCATTGGTAAAAAGTTGCATCGTGATTTACACGACTGTGTTCCACTGAAGCAGCCCAGGGATTGGTGCCTGAACTAAATTAAAGAAAGCTCCAATCTTGTGTTCACTTACTAAGAGGCAAAATTTCATCATTTAAATATAAAATATTTTGTCATGTGAAATACACTTTGTAAATCTTAGGATGATGAGATTTCAGCAGCTGAGGACAAAGCACCCGGCCATCTGGGAATTCAGTGATAAGTGTGAACCAAAAGCTTTTTTTATCATTCCCATGTAAACATCCAGAGAGGAAGTCAGTGCTTGTAAATAAAAATATAACTGACCATCAGATCTATTCCACCCCTCCAATGTTCCACCGGTATGAGGTCTCAAACAGGGATCCCCCACAGGTTGCCAGGGTTTCCTCGAAGAATGAGATCCTCCAAAATTTCAGATAAGTCACCAATTAGACAAATACATTTTTTGGTCATTCTTCCCAATGACCATTAATGTAAGGGGCATTATTCTCACATTCCACCAATGCAATTTGCTTTCTTCCCAATGACCACCAACATGCGGGACATATTTCCCAATGACCATCAATGTAAGGGACATATTTCCCAATGACCACCAATGTAAGAGACATTTTTCCCAATGACCACCAATGTAAGGGGACGTTCTTCCCATTGACCACCGATGTAAGAGACATTCTTCACATTGACCACCAATGTAAGGGACATTCTTCCCAATGACCACCAATGTAAGGGGACGTTCTTCCCATTGACCACCAATGTAAGGGACATTCTTCCCAATGACCACCAATGTAAGGGGACGTTCTTCCCATTGACCACCAATGTAAGGGACATTCTTTCCATT